>NC_043709.1:102943306-103027744 GCF_006229205.1 Suricata suricatta
ATATATATTTTTTTTTTTTTTTTTTTTTTTTTTAATAAGCTGAGAGTTTGCAGGGGAACACAGGGTGGTAGGAACAACTTTTCAGCAGTGAGTCCTACTTCAGTCCATGTCTGAGTCCTATCTCAGCGCTTGTGTGCGAGGGGCGGGATTGGCAGCTCTTGGGAAGTGTGGCCTCAGCTGGCCTGTCACTGGGGAGTCAAAGCCACAGTGACCGTTAGCAGGCCCTGACTCCTGTCCTTGGCTCAGAAACAGTACCCCCCCCCAACTTTGCTGTGGCCTCGGGTGAACCTAGGAGTTGCAGAACCAGAAAGATTTCACAGGAGCTTGAAGAAAAGGTGTGACAGAAGTGAGAGACGCTGGTGTGAGGGGGCGTCCCTGGGGATAAGAAGTGTCACCCATAGGGAGACACCGCTGAGCTCTCCAGCAGTGGAAACGTGTGAGGATATACCCGGGGCAGGCAGGAGCAGGGGCTTTGCAAGGGGCAGGGTGGTGGGTGGGCGGCTGTGGGGGAGGGAGGAGGACCACAGGGAATGGGGGCGGCTCTGACTCCCCAGTCCCCAAGAAGGTCTGGTAGGTGGAGTTGAGGATGTTTGCACAAGGAAACTCTTTGAAGCTCTTCTGTGGTCCTCCCCACTCTGGACCTGGTTCCCTCCCCTCCATAAAGCCATTAGCTTCTGGTGCCGGCGCTATCTCTGCTCCATCTCTCTCGGTTCCAGTCGGTGCATTCACAGACCTCCTGCCCTGAGGGAGGGGGAGGATTTATAGGGGGTTGAGGGGGGAGGGGGAGAGGGCATCCTTTGGAGGAGGAGAGGTCTGTTAGGAAAGTAGGGTGTGGGGAGCTGTTAGTCGGCCGGGCTAGAGGCTGGATCATTTCCGAGCTGGCTCTGCATGACAAAGGGGAAGGAGCAAGTTTCTTCTTTGATCTGCCCCCTGCCGGCCCCACACACCTGCCCGTTGGTGCTCCCGCCCCAGTAGAGATCTCCAGAAGGAAAACCAAAAGGGGGTGGGGACCAGGCTGTGGCCCAGCTTCCCCGGATTTTGCTCAGGCCACCTTCCTCTCTTGGTGGCCCCAGGACAAAAATATCTCCTAGGCTGATGACCCGAGGCACCTGCCGCCCCCTCCCGGAGAGCCTGGGGACCCAGGGCTGCGGGAGCAGTGCGGTGAGCGGAGGCGGGGGCGGCGTGGAGCGCGCGCCAGCGTCTGTTTGCGCGTGTGGAGCTGGAGGTGTTAAGGGGTCCAGGGAAGAAGACTCACTGGAGATGTGGGGTCACGCCCTGGATGGAAGCCAAGGGAGAAACGCGGTGGGGGGGTGAGTGGGAGGGGGCGTGTTTTCATAGACTTGCTCCAGGATCCAGAAACAAGGATTTTTCGTGATGTTTCCAAGGGCTACAGGGAAGGTGTTCTTTCTCGGCTACAGGCACAGGCGTTAGTTACAAAAACGTAGGCAAAGATGTGGGAAGCTCTTGAGCTACAAGAAAGGGGTCATTGCTTCTGGAAGATGCATCCTGGGCACAGGCGTTTGAGGCAAAGATTGCAGCCCAAAGCTGGCCGTGCCCCACTGTGCTCTCTGTGCTCCTGGCTGCCCTTCCAGGGCCACAGCGCACAGGAGGAGAAGGAGGCCACCTAGGGAGACACCGCCTCATCCGCAGGAGTTTTAGGGCCGCACGGCTGTGGCTTTTGCATTTCTGAGAAGTTGCCTTAAGAAAGTGCAAAATCCTCGCCCTTCTGTCGGCTGCATTCCTGGTAATGGGAATGTGGGAGTGCTGGGATGTGGAAACTTTCTTGGAGTGAGGAGAGTACAGATTGGGAGGGAAGACGCCTATTTGGCCCTAGGTAAATGCAACTCACCAATTGTTCTAAGGCCACAGAGAGCCCCTGGCTGCAGCGAGGCATAGAGCGAGGAGGCGAAGGGTGCCCTGGTTTCTCTGGCTGCTGTGGAAGGGCAGGTGCCCGCTGCAGCAGCCAAAGCACGCTCCTTCATGGTGCACAGGGTACTATTCTTGGAATGACTCATTTTCATTTCTCTTTCCTAGTTTCTCAGCCCATTGTTTCCTTTGCAATTAGGTCCTGCGTAGGGTTCCCACCATTTGGGGTAAGAGACGTGGTGAGCAGAGTCGCAGTAAGAGATGGAGGTTGGAAAGAGACTGAATTTCTTTGGCTTGGTGGTGGAGAGCAGAACTGACCTCAGACCCACCCCAGAGCTCATCCTTTGGGCTTCCCTCCTCCTTGACCCTGGTCCTGCCTCATCTGCTCCATTTCCACACTGATTCTCTCTCTATTCTGCTTTCTCCAGGGAGCCCCATCTTGGAAGCTGACTGCCCCCGGGGTCTTCCCAGGGCACTGGGGAGGGCCGAGGCCGAGGCCAACCATGCCCAGTCTGCTGCTGCTCGCCGCTGCTGCACTGCTGTCCAGCTGGGCTCAGCTTCCGGCCGAAGCCAGCTCCTGGTGGTGAGTGAGAGGGGCTGAAGTCCTTCTCTGCAACCTACGCCTCCTTTGGTAATTAAACATGGAGAAGGGTCAGCGTGTGTTGTGATCATTCCTTTATACATAGGAATCCTAAGGACTGCTTTTATCCCAGGAAAACTAGGACAGCTTTTTCTTTCACACATCCCCAGAGGTAAAGATTCACCGAGAATAAAGGATTTGTTCGTTTGGTTTTTCCCTCTGATCCTGTCTGCATTCCCCTTTTCCTGGGCCTTCCTCCCTCCCCATGAGTTGTTAGAAATAGCTCTTGTGTTACTCCTGGATCAATAAGGATATTGATTTTTTTTTTTCTGGTGGGGCAAGGAGAATAGAATTCCTATTTTGGAAGTCTGATGCCAGATTAGAAATTGAGAGAGATGCCGGACCATGTGTGGCTTTCTTTTGTGTTTTTAAGACTAACGTCATTACCAAGTCAACATGGAAATGGCAGCACCCCCCACCCCCCATTTTGCATGGTCTGTGCCCTGCTTACATTTTTATTCTGATGGCAAATTTAACTGAACACTTTACTGTCTCTGGTAGAGGATGAGCCGAAGAGAGAACCCATGGACTAATAGAGAGTCGGGTAAGGGATTTGTGGGTGGGATCTGGAAGCGAAAACATTTAGACTATGTTGTGATGTATGAAAATTGGCTTCTGTTTTCAAGGCATAAGGGGAGTTCTATTTCAAGGAATTTCTTACTTTCCATCACATACCCTGCACTTGGGCTAAAGTGAATGAATTACTCCTTCCCCTCAAACAAATCATGTGCTCTCTTGTTGAGGTTTGGCCGTTTCTGTCTTCTGCCCTCTCTGTCACCTTCTCTGGCTACCTCCCCCCTCTTAAGACCCGGTTTCACACCATCGCCTTGTAAAAGCTTCTCTCCAGCTGTAAGAGCTCTTTCTCTATCTGCTCACTGTGGATGTAGAAGTTCAAGTCCGCCTTTGACATCTCACACATCACCGGTGGTCGTGCCTTAGTTTTCCTACAACGCCCTTTGAAAGCAGGCATTCTGTTTTACCAGTTTTCCTTTTCCAAGCCCTTAGTACAAGGCCTTGTACACAGAAAGAAAGCAGTTGATAAATGTGTTGAATGAATGACTTAATGTTGCGCACGGCGCATGCTCACTCCTTGACCTTTCTCCCCCCTTTCTGGCTCCCCACTCTAGGTCATTAGCTATGAACCCAGTGCAGAGACCCGAGATGTTTATCATCGGTGCCCAGCCCGTGTGCAGCCAGCTTCCCGGGCTCTCCCCCGGCCAGAGGAAGCTGTGCCAACTGTACCAAGAGCACATGGCCTACATAGGGGAGGGGGCCAAGACGGGCATCAAGGAGTGCCAGTACCAGTTCCGGCAGAGGAGGTGGAACTGCAGCATCGTGGACAACACGTCTGTCTTCGGGCGAGTCATGCAGATAGGTAAGAGGCCGCCAACACGCTGCTTGGCTCAAGGACCTGGGCTCCCCCGGCCTGGGTGCAAGGACGCCCTTTCGGGACTGGCACGGAGAGGCCTCATGAGTGTCCAGCTCCCTCAGGGCTTGAAAGCCATGTGCAAGGAGAAGGAAACACTCAGGAAGCGGAGTCTCAGATGATGTGTGGGCCGCACGGCTCAGTGCTCAGCCAGCGCCCTGCTGCTGGCCTCGCCCTGTTTGGGGCAGCCAGCATGTGCCCACTCCAGGAAGGTGGCAGGACAGCCGAGTTGAGTTAGAGTGGATTAGCAAGCCTGCCTGCCACCACTGCCCTTTGCCCCAGCACAGGGCGGCTCCCTCGGTCCTGCTCCCCTGGGCAGCATTGGGTAGAAAACCAAAAAAAGTCTCTATGGCTTTTGCCTGTTCCACTTGGACCCTAAGAGAGATAGAAACTTTGAGCCAAATTGCTGATAGCTGTCTTAACCTGACCCAGATCCAGTCCTCGCTTTTTCATTCCAAAGGGGATGTGTGTGAAAGTGGGGGAAGGGGACCAACCCAGAAGAAAGAGGAGAGGCCACCTCTTCCTGGATTCCTTTCCCTTCCCCTCTCCCACTCGGACTCTCTGGCTGCCCTATTGCTTGGAGGGAGGTGTGATCTGGGGTCTAATTGTTTTGGGTCCTTTTGAAATGCAATCCTCCCCTCCCTGGCAAGAAATTGAGAAATCCGGCCCTATTCTACTGGGTCTGATCACCAGGGCCATAAAAGGAAGGTGTTAGAGCACTGTATTCTCCTGTCTGCCATTCTCCCAAAAAAGTTTCTCCTCCAAGGAATTACCTGAGGCTGAGTTTTCCTCAAAGAATGCTTTTAGCAGCAAGCAGGGTGTTTGGAAGGTCCCTCCCTCCTGACCTCTTCCCCTAACCGCACCCCCCATAGTCACAAGTGAGGACCAGGGGAAAGTGTGCTCTGAACCTTTCTGTTCTCTTCCTTCCTTCAGTATTCACTCAGGGTCCACACAAGGAATGCTCATGTGTTCCTGCCACAGTCTTATCTAGCAACCGTCCTAAAAAAGAATGGACTTAGGTTAAGTGGGAATTGTTTGTAATTTATTGATTCTTCTCAAATACACTTGGTATTTGGTAAAGTCTTAGCAGCACCGCCTGCTCTGGGTTCTGCGAGAGGAAAGTAGGACTCCCAGGTGTAGAGAGAGGCGGCCACCAATCACTGTAAGGGAACTCCTGTTTCTTTGGGACCTAATGTGTGCCTGACATTGGCTAGATCCTTCTCATGTGTAATTTTGTTTGAGTGAAGGCCAAAAAGTGAGCTTTACTCGAGGAGAGAAAGGAGTCAACAAATCCACTGGGTGCGGATTTGCTTGGGCGAATGACCTGTGAAAACAGACCCTACCATTCTCTCAGTACCCTGTTCTGTCAGAAATGGAACCCTCCTCTTGCCTTCTTTCCTTTCTTTTCTTTTTGTAGCTTCTCTGCAGACTTATGCTATCCAGGAAGCTATCTTCCATTCATCCCCTTGGGCCCAGAGTGTCTCCTAGTGAGTCTTCTGGCTGCTATCTTGCAAATGACTTCCAAGAAGTCCTGCCTTCTTTGAAACTCCTGCAAGAGTCCGCCAGCAGAGGGCAGCAGAGTAGCTTGGAAGGAGCCACCGGCACTGCACCCAGCCTAGGTCAGGGGAACGTGGGGCGCCTTCCTGGCAGAGAGGGTGGTACTGGAATGCTGCCTCCTTCTAGGGGACAGATGCCAGGTCTCTTTAGCAGCTCCATGGCTGCTGGTTTCTTAGCCTTTATCCTTGCGGTGGTTGAGTTTCCACGCCGAGTGCTTGTCCACTCGGAAGCCCTGCATCATGCCCTGTTTGCTGAGAATAGCACACTAGTCTGCACTAACCAGGCTTGGCAGAGGACCCAAATGCTCCCCACGAATGTAGAGCTACCCACACTCAGTGCCTAGTGATGCCCCCAACCAAAAGAGGCAGAGTAATTGCGAGGACAGCTAATCTACCTGAGGGCAGACCAGGATCTGAAACCCTCATGACAGACCAGGGCCATTGGAGCACGTAGTGGCTGGGCTGCAGTTTTACGCTCAGTTGCAGGTACGTTACTTTGAAGGGCAGTTCTGGGAGGAGTGATTCGGCTCTGAAAAGCATGTTTCCCAAAAAACCGAGGAAGAAGTCAGACACGTGTAGCCTGGAAAAAACACGAAAGGCCTATCGGTTGTTTTCAAATGCTGAAGGGCTGTCAAACGGAGAAGGATTAGACAGTGTATCTCTGGCAGGCGGAAGTTACAGGGAGGCATTTTTCAACTTAGTTTAAGAAAGAACATTCTAGAGAGTAGAGTCATTAATGGAGGATGGGATGGGTTGCCTTGAAAACCCAGCCTGCTTCCCTGAAGAATGTGTGAAAGGAAGACTCACAGTGGGTGAGGCGTCACCGCACTGCAGGTCAGGGGCTCCTTCCTGTCCCAGAAGGCGCAGTCAGGGGCTTGAGGCTCCATGTTAGCAAGACTTCTCAGGGATGGCTCCCTCAAAGACAGGCCTAGACCCTCCTCCCTACGAGCTTTTGGTTACCCTAGCATCCTGGTTGCTCATTCTCCTAGTCTGACTACCCGAGACTAGATAAAGTTCCTGGTCTCTGGCCATGGGTTCCGCACTGACTCATGTCGAGTTGGATGGCTGAATCATGAGTGTGACTTCCTGCATCCCCTGGGGTTTTCTTGCGTGGCTCCTAGTCCGCATCTGACCAGAAGCTGACCCCTGGTTACTTGAGAAAGACTGACTTGCCCAGTCTGGGCTGGTTGCAGACTTCACCGTGTCCTGCCCAGACAATCGAGTAGGGCAAAGTGAGAGACCACTCTAGACCTACTGATGAATGCAGACCGCTTCCCTCTCCACCTGCCAACACAGGATTATGTGACGTCTGCTTCCGACCACAAGACTCAGGAGAGGAGGAAATGGAGAACAGAAGATTCTGCCTAGTTTAATCCCTGAGATCACGATTGAATCTCAGATTCTTGCTAAGAACCTCTTCCTTCTCTTCCATACCTGAAGCTTTTTAAATTATTTTTTTAATGTTTATTTATTTTTGAGAGAAAGAGAGACAGAGCATGAGCAGGAGAGGAGCAGAGAGAGAGAGAGGAAGATACAGAATCTGAAGCAGGCTCAGATGTGGGGCTCGAACTCAGGAACCGCGAGATCGTGACCTGAGCTGGAGTCAAGACGCTTAACCAACTGAGCCACCCAGGCGACCCTTCCATTCCTGAGTTTTTATGAGTAGTATTTATTATGACAGCCTCACTGAAACAGAATTCACATGCTATATAATTCACCGTTTTAAAGAGTACAGTTCAGTGTATATTCAGAAGATTGTACAACCATTGCCACTGTCTAGTTCCAGAACATTTTCGTAACCCCATGAAAAACCTGTATACCCATTAGTAATCCCTCTCCATCCGCCTCCTTCTTCTGAAACCCTAGGCCATCACTAATCTTCTGCCTCTATGAATTTTCTTATTATGGACATTTCATATAAATGAGATCCTATACTATGTGGCCTTTTGTATCTGGTTCAGTATAGGTACCAAATGCTAGGGGCACCTGGCTGGCTCAGTTGGTGGAGCATGTGCCTCTTGATCTCGGGGCTGTGGGTTCCAGCCCTACGTTGGGTGCAGAGATTACTGAAAAATAAAATTTTTTTAAATGTTAAGTGATTCAAGATGCCTGGGCCACATCGGCTCTGTGTTGGTAGCTCAGAGCCTGGAGCCTACTTTGAGTTCTGTGTCTCCCTCTCTCTCTGCCCCTTTCTTGCTCATGTTCTGTCTCTCTCTCTCTCTCTCTCAAAAATAAATAGATTTTAAAACATTTTTTAAATGTTAAGTGATTCACTTTGTGTAATGATTCAAGGTTCATCCACGTGGTAGCTTGTCCCAGCACTCGATGACTTTCTTTGACTGAATAATATTCCACTGCATGGATGATGCCACCTTTAGTTTACCTATTCATCCGCTGATGGACAGTATGAGCTCTTTCCATACTTTGGCTATGAGGAATAACGCCTCAGTGAGCATGCATGTATAAGTTTTTGTGAGTATGTTTTATTTATCCTGGATATATCTTAGGAGTGGAATTGCTAGGGGGCGCCTGGGTGGCTCAGTCAGTTAAGCATCTGTCTTCAGCTCAAGTCATGATCTCACTGTCCATGAGTTCAAGCCCCGCGTCGGGTTCTGTGCTGACAGCTCAGAACCTGGAGCCTGCTTCAGATTCTGTGTCTCCCTCTGTCTCTGCCCCTCCCCACTCTCGTTCTATCTCTGCCTGTCAAAAATAAATAAACGTTAAAAATTAAAAAAAAAAGAGTGAAATTGCTAGGTCATATGGTAATTCTGTGTTTAACCTTTTGAGGAGTTGCCAGACTGTTGTCCCAAGTGTCAGGTTCCCACTAGGAGGACACGAGCATTCCAGCTTCTTTGTGTCCTCACCAATTTGTTACCGGTGCCTTTTTTTATGCTTTTATTTTTTTTTAAGTCATCTCTAAACCATTGTGGGACTTGAACTTACACCTCCGAGATCAGGAGCCACATGCTGTACTCACTGTGCCAGCCAGGCACCCTACTATTGCTTTTTTTATTATAGCCATCCTTGGGAGTGTGCAGTGGTATCTCACTGTGATTTTGACTCGCATTTCCCTAGTGGCTGAGCATTATTTTTTTTTAGAAACATTTTTATTGAAGTGGAATATAACAGGAGTTTTTTGTGATTTTTTAAAAAAATTTCAGTAAGATCTTTTTTAAAGGTTATTTATTTTGGGGGTGTGGGGTACTTGGAAGCGAGGGAGGGGCAGAGAGAGAAGGAGAGAGAGCAAATCCCAAGCAGGCCCACACTCAGTGCAAAGCCCATGCTGAGCCTGATGTGGGGCTTGGTCCCATGACCCTAGGAACATGACCTGAGCCGAAATCAAGTCGGAAGCTCAACCGACTGAGCCACCCAGGCGCTCCTACATCATATGAGTTTTTAAGTGGTTCACTACAACAATGTAGAGGAATACAGTTCAAATTTTCTACTGGGAGTGAGCTGGATATTTGGAGAGACCATGCTGAGGGTCCTATGGATGTGGTTTGCCAGTGCTCATGAGTTGGGAGGCAGTGTGGACCCCATTGAAGACAGAGGGAAACAGCTTGGATGATCCTGGACATTGTAATTCGGGTTCACTTCTACTCCTGGTCTCTGCCACTATCTAGCTAGTTAGTGGCAGCAATAACAAAGACAGATGCATGGCCCTTCAAGTGATAAGAACTTGGCACCTGTGAGGAAGAGGTTTTTGCTGGGATACAGAGTCTTATTATTGGTTCCGTGGTTTCTACTGTGTCTCATCCTCTTCAACCCACACATTCTAATTTTTTTTAATGTTTTATTTATTTTTGATACAGAGAGAGACAGAGCATGGGAGGGGGAGGGGCAGAGAGAAAAGGAGACACAGAACGGAAGCAGGCTCCAGGCTCTGAGCTGTCAGCACAGAGCCCAATGCAGGGCTCAAACCCACGACCGTGAGATCATGACCTGAGCCGAAGTCGGAGGCTTAACCGATTGAGCCACCCAGGCGCCCCAACCCACACATTCTATAAACAAACTCCTTAATGCCCACTCTCCCCTCCACTTAGGTCTGCCTCCTAGGAATCTGCTGGCCATGTCCCCTTCCCTGGAAGGGATATTAGTGTGGGCCAAGGCTGGAGGGATTCATTCTACTGTATGTGGTCACAGGGCAGAGGAGGCCAATCTATGCTCATTATCAAGAGATGTTTCTGACCATTAGAAATGGTCCCAGCATGGGAAGTGAAAGGTGCTTCTGACATTGTTTCCCCTGGGAGCACTATAGCCCAGATAGGGTTGGGTCCAGGAGAGATGGAGGGCAGGGAGGGGCCGCCGCAGAGAGCTGGCATCCTTCACCACCTCTCCTGCCTTCTCTTGCAGGGAGCCGGGAGACGGCCTTCACCTATGCAGTGAGCGCGGCGGGCGTGGTGAACGCCATCAGCCGGGCTTGCCGCGAAGGTGAGCTCTCCACATGCGGCTGCAGCCGGACCGCGCGGCCCAAGGACCTTCCCCGAGACTGGCTGTGGGGTGGCTGCGGGGACAATGTGGAGTATGGCTACCGCTTTGCTAAGGAGTTCGTGGATGCCCGCGAGCGGGAGAAGAACTTTGCCAAGGGGTCGGAGGAGCAGGGCCGAGTGCTCATGAACCTGCAGAACAACGAGGCGGGTCGGAGGGTAAGCTGGTGCACTCCCTCCTCCACACACACCCTGGGGTCCCTGGCTGTTCCTGGGCCGAGCCCGGAGCAGGGGCCTGGCTGTGAAGAAGGGGGTAGGTCTGACCATGGGGACTTTTACCTACCGTGGCTGAACCTGCATTAGTGACCATTTCACAACACTCTGTTTCCCAACGGGCACATGCCTTTGTAGTTTTTATAAACCTTGTTTATTTTTCAAAGAGCATCTGTCCCCGTGGGACTTAGGAGGCGCCTTGTCATCAGGATTCCAGGCACAAGAGTTCTTGTCTTGACTGCCCTTCCTTTGTAACACGAGCAGGCAGGGTGGTGGGAAGGTTAGGCCATTAGACCTAGCCAAGGGTTTATGATTTGTTGGAGGCTCAGGTAAAAGCAGAGCTGACTTTTAAGAGCTGCTGCATGCGTACCCAGGAGCCCGATCCAAAAGCACATGCGAGTGCTAATATCACACAATGCCTGTGCCGAGGGTGCCGTGCATGAGTGGAAGCGGGACAGATAACCACCTTCTCAAGGCCGTCTCATCAGTCTGATGTGAGACATGACTGTTGGGTGAGCCTCCATTTCAGTGGAAACTGAAATGTGGTCTTGGAGGTGAGTGTGGTGTTTTGCACGTGCAGAGCGTAGCTGGGCGACAGCTCTAGCTTTCTTTTGTGGTGTGCTGGAGAGCACGGGCCTTCTCTGCCTGGCCCTGGCTCATGAAGACCTCACAGGCTCTGCCTCCCCTTCCCTTTGCTGCTCCCAACATAGTCTGTCTCTGCCGCGGAAACCAGAAGGCTCGCCATCTGCTGGTTTGGACCTCCCGTGTGCAGGGGAGTGTGGATGTGCATCCAGGGCTCCTAGCGAGGTTAGAGGTCTGAGCACTAGGTGGTGGGAGTCCCTCCAGGCTCAGGGCCAGGGGACCGCAGACCTCTCAGGAAACCAAACAGACTTCATTCTGGGAGCGCCGTCCACACTCAGGTCTGAGACAAGCCAGCTGGGAAGGTGCGGCAGTGAGACCAGAGGTGAACTCATTAAACAATGGGGCCAGCAGTTTCTTGAGAAGAAATGAAATGAGAAATTTAATGTTGGTTCATTGGTGATTCAGCAATAGGATATGGATATGTTTCTTTAAAAGCTTATCAGTTTAAAAAATCAACTCATTTCATAGGAGCACATATCAAATAAATGGAATTGAAATGTCTTTTATATGAATTGGAATCTGTGATGTTGGCTTGGTAGAACATGGTACACTTGTGTAAACTTAGTATCATCAGTAGTGTGAGGTCCAGTTGAAATTAGAATTGGTTATTTGGCCACTGTCTTTCTTACAAAGCTTAAATCCAGAGACTGGATCTGGGTATGTGGGATGGTATTAATCTGTGGTGATGTTAGGAATTCTGGTTGTTGCTCCGGTACCGACCAGGGCAGAGAGAGCAGCCCTGTCTTAGATGACCTTCCATTTTGAGGGTGTCTCTGGGGCCTCCTCCTCCCCCGTCCCCCAGGACTTTGTCTCTGTTTTGCAGTCTGCTTGCTAGTCTTTGGGTATCTACCATGAGAGATTGGTTAAAAAAAAAAGGTTAAGGTCTTCACGTTATCTCCTGAATGCCCAAATTCTATCCATTTTTCTTTTTTTTTAAATTTTTTTAATGTTTTATTTATTTTTGAGAGAGAGAGAGAGAGAGAGAGGGCATGAGCAGGGGAGGAGCAGAAAGACAGGGAGACACAGAATCTGAAGACAGGCTCCAGGCTCTGAGCTGTCAGCACAGAGCCCGACTCGGGGCTTGAACCCACAAACTGTGAGATCATGACCCGAGCCGAAGTCAGACACTTAGCTGACTGAGCCACCCAGGCACCCCTCTATCCATTTTTCAAGATCCCAGGTCAAACAGCACCTACTCCTTAAAATCTTCCCCACCCCCCATAATTAGCAGTCTCTCTGCCTCTGAACCACAGTAGAGCATTTACTACGTTTCTTGAGGTATTCCTTACTCTGCCTCATCCCACTGGCTGTGGATTCCTGAGGACAGGATTCCATCTATAGCTCTTTGAAACAACACTCACTGTGCTTCACACGAGTGGGCACGTGCAAATGTGCAGAGCGAAGCTCTCGCATTGCCTCCTAGGAAGAGGTCAAATTCATGGAAGGCTGTTTCCTGTCTCTGCTCTGAGCTATCCTTGGGGTGTTGTGGCAGATGCTGAGGTGACTAGGCATTCATCCTAATCTGGGCTCCATTTTAGTCACAGTCTTGACCCCACTTCTGCTGGCTCCTCATTTTATTGCCCTTAATTGTTTGTTTGTTTGTTCTGGCTCTTATCTTGGCAAACCTTCCTTCCATCTGCCTTGTTTCTCACTTCCACACCTACCCTGTCTTCCTCTGTCTGTCTCGCTGCCTTTGGGCCCCCTTCCTCCAGTCTCCACACCTCTTCTACAGCCTTTATCTCTCCCTTTGCTTCTGTCTGCTCCAGGTTGGGAATTCCTGTCCCTATTTTTTCTCCTCTTTCTGAGGAACAGGCCTCTGCCATCAATCACCATCTGAAGCCAAAGGTATTCACCTCCCACCTCCTCACACCTACACAAAAAGTCCTTAGGAAAGACTAAAATGCAGCAGGGATCGAAAATTCCCTGTACTAGTATTCTACGACAAAGTAAAGATTTTACTTTTAAGTCATGTCTACACCTAACATAGGCTCAAACTCACAACAACCCCAAGATCAAGAGTTGCACTCTCCACCGACTGAGCCAGCCAGGAGCCCCAACCAATTTTTAAAAATAGAATATCTAGGATCTACAGAGTAAATCTTGGGCATACTTTGCAAGAAATTTCTCTTGGCCTTTTAGAGTCTCTAGTAACCCCATTTTAGACATTGATGTCAAGAATGGTGGGTTGATACTGCCTTGTCACTCAAGGGCTTAAGCATTTTCCAGATAAAAGCTGCCTAATCCTTGTGACATTCCTATCAGTTACCAAGCTCAGTCACACCATTAGATAGTGCAGAAGTGGGACTTGGGGCTTTGCCAGGGGGCAAGATGTAGAACCAAGAAAATATTTTAAAACTTTTTCAGTTAGCAGGAAAGGCCAAACATTGGGATTTCCCCCCCTTTTCCTGTAAGAGGAGTTTATATGTATTTTCAATAGTAAACTATTAAAAATACAAATATTAATGTCTTTCTTCATAGACGAAGGGTGGAATGAATGTCTGAATAGCAAAGATCAGTGACATTCTTCTTCTTGGATTTGTTTTATGAAAGCTTCTGTTCTTACTCTGTGGAGTCTTCTCTGGCTCTCCTTCCCCAAATCTCCCTAAGTGTTTGCTCCCAGTAGAGATGCTTATCCTGTTCTGCTGGTCACTTAGGGACAGGGTACACAGTTTTAGGCCCTTAATGTTGCCTCCTTCCAGCAGCACCAGATGCCTGACTTCCCTCTCCAAACCAAGGACCATTTCCAGAGGAATGTCAGGCCCCAGCTCAGACTTGGGGATTTGTGCCAGAAGAGGGTAATTGCCGACCCTGTCTTTGAAGTGCCTGTTGGAATGGGGTGTTGGTTCCTTTATGCCCTGGGCCTGGAGCTGCCAGCCAAGTGCTGGTCCTTTAACCTTGGAGGGGAGGCTCCTTCCTGCTCCACCCTAAGCCGTTTTTAAGCCCCAAGATTGGAGTGCAGAAGTGCTAGTCATCCCGACTCCCTTCTGGGTGGCCCTGACCAGACTATTGAGCCTCTCTAGAGCTTCAGTTCGTCCACCACAAAATAGTAGGGATAATTCTACAGCAGAAAAAAAAAATCAGGAAGAGTTTTGACAATGGTAAGATGAGCTGATGATGCTTAAGCTATTTCTTGCACCTGCAGTGGTCTCCGCGCAGTGCTGAATAAAGACAGAATCTGGGGACTCTTGAAAAGAAATCCGAGAGAAACCCTTGAAAAATGAGACCCACTCAGTCCGTGACAATAGCTGTGGCATAAGAAACTGTTTTGTAGCGAGCTTGCATTTTTATCTTGCCATCTGTACACCCAGGCCTACCTCCAGGGCTATTGGACACAACGCATCAGTGTGCTTTATTGAAAAGCACTTTGTTAGCAGCTTTTTGGTCTACTCTTGCTTCGAAAATTTTGATTTGGGATAACCCAAGTTCAAATCCACTCCACATTATTGTGGTCCAGTGGCATCGGGGTGGATTTGTTTTCACATAAATTACCCCTATTGGTGGGCCCACCGACCTGCTCTTGCCTCTCTGCCTCCACCTGCAGCCCCTCCAGGGGGTGTGTGCAGGGGCTGCAGTGCAAGAAAACGGGCTTGTTCACAAATACCAGGTAGTGTGTGGCAAGGCCCCTGGGACTGCGGAGTTGAGGACCAAATGTTAACGCAGAAAAAGGGACTGTTTGGTTCTTAGGGGATTTGCAGAGTCACAGAGAGCTTTTCGCTAACCAGGGCCACGCCAGCAGTTTCTGTGACAGGCTGGGAATATGACTGGATTTTTTTTTTCTCCGATTGTACTCCGTGTCATGCCAAGACTGGACACTTGTTTGCTGGTTTGTATTTGTTTGAGACTTTGGTCAAGATAGAAGAAATATCTTTTTTTTCCTGATGACACATTGATCATAACAAGTTTCAAGGAATAAGAAATGGACACAGGGAGCACCTAGGTGGCTTGGGTGGGTTAAGCATCTGACTTTGGCTCAGGTCATGATCTCAGGGCTTGTGAGCTCGAGCCCCCCTTTGGGTGAGCTCTGCTTTTCTCTCTCTCCGTCCCAACTCTCTCTGCCTCTCCTTCACTTTTCACCCCTTTCTCTCTCTCAACACACACACACACCAAAGATATGAACAAAGTAGAAAGGGCAAGTGCACCAAATGCCATCCTTATAGCTGAACAGACACAGACACTGACTCCCCAGTGTTTTTCAGTGTGATGCTCCTTTTATCTGCTTCCGATCTGGGTGACCGAGGATCCTGGAAAGACCTTTCTATACATTTGAAAAGCTACTACCCAGCTCACCAACCATTAGCCATCTTCGGTATTTGCCCATGGTTCCCCCAGCCACCCTCTTGACATCTCCCAGCAAGATGCCCCTTCTCACTGCCTTCTTTCTCCTCCCCTCAGGCTGTGTACAAGATGGCAGATGTGGCCTGCAAATGCCACGGTGTCTCGGGGTCCTGCAGCCTTAAGACGTGCTGGCTGCAGCTGGCCGAGTTCCGCAAGGTGGGGGACCAGCTGAAGGAGAAGTACGACAGCGCGGCCGCCATGCGCATCACCCGCAAAGGCAAGCTGGAGCTGGTCAACAGCCGCTTCAACCAGCCCACGCCGGAGGACCTGGTCTATGTGGACCCCAGCCCTGACTACTGTCTGCGCAACGAGACCACGGGCTCCCTGGGCACTCAAGGCCGCCTCTGCAACAAGACCTCGGAGGGCATGGACGGCTGTGAGCTCATGTGCTGTGGCCGTGGCTACGACCAGTTCAAGAGCGTCCAGGTGGAGCGCTGCCACTGCAAGTTCCACTGGTGCTGCTTTGTCAGGTGCCGGAAGTGCACTGAGATCGTCGACCAGTACGTGTGCAAATAGCCAGCGAGGGCCTGCTCCTCTGGCCTCGCCTCTGCTCTGCCTCACAAAGTTTATATTATAGAAATCTATATAAATCTATTTTATATTTGTATAAATAAATGGATGGATGATAAATAATTAAAGGAAGAAAATGGAAAGGAAAAGCTTATTTAAGAGACGCTGGAGACCTTTGAGGATGGACTGTGCTGGTTCTCTACTCCGGATGGGTGGGGGAAGGGGCTTCTCCCCCTCCCCCTGGTGGGGATTCACAGTGGGTAGGGACTTGAGGATATTCACTGTTGGGCCACCATGGCCTCGAGGAGACTCATGGTGGTTAGATGGAGAAGATGCTTTTGTCTGGAAGACTGGAGCCTTCGCCGGGTGGATGCCCCCATTCCCCCCCTCTCCCGTAACCTCCGTCGTTAGCCAGGAGTCCCTGTCCATGGTGGCAGAACTCAGCGCAAACCATCACGTCCTCGGGTTCTTGTCCAGAAAACTGATTGTTTCCATAAGAGGCCCAGGGCTTGCTCACCCTTTCATTTCTGTGTACCCTTGCAGAATCCGCAGTTATAGGAGCGAGGACAGACCCCATGTCATCTCTGACCACTGACCACAAAGTAGACCCGCACCTCCCCAGATTCCCCGGCTTGTCTTCCCAGCAAGAATTATTCTCCCTTCACAGTTCACTGGCTCCTGCCACCCATTCCCTGCGCCAAGGGGAAAGGGGGTCCCTTGGCCTGACTTGTCAGGAAAGATGTGAACAGAGTATTTGTTCCTGAGCTGCAGAAAGCCAGGAGTGTAACTGGACCAAGCGAACGTTGCACTGTGCTCCCGCAGGGAGGGGCAGCCGGGGTGCTGCTGTCACTTCCTCCATCACGGAGGCCCCACCAATGACAGGATGTGCAGCCAGTTCAAGCTGAGCTGGCCCGGCACCGTCTTTTCATCTCTGTCCCAGATGTACAGTTTCTCTCTGATATTAAATACCCTTCACTGGAGTTTCTCTCCCTTTCCTTATTTGGATATGTGCTTATGTTTCATGAGTCTCCTTTTATGTTTGATCCGGTCCTTAGAACCCTGCTTCACGATGCACGTATGGAAGAGGGTAAGGACATGAAAACATCTTAGAGCTCTAGCTTGGTGGTTGGAGACAGAAAAGTATGAAAATTAAGTAAGGTTATGTATTTAAGCACTCTCCCCAAGGGCTACCCCAAAGTTAAATACTTGTAAATGATAGCTCTTACTATTATGAAAAAATACTACTGTTATGAACAAAAGAATCCAGAGATTTCAGTTTAAACCTCATGTCTACCTTCATTCTTCCATTTTATAGCCCGCCCAGTTATCCCTGGCCTGTTCACTGGGCCCTGGGTAAAGCACAGGTGATGGGGACGCTCTGCAGCTTTCTCTGTGTTGCGATCTCCTGTCTTGGACTCCAGGATGTGGAGCCAGGAGAGAGAGACAGAGTTCAGGGATGATCCACAAAGGGAGATGATGTATTCTAGAACGGGAGGAGGTAATTAAGGGGAGACATGTTGATCCAGGTGCATCGGAATGATTAGTCTGCAGGTGACCCAGTAAGTAATCACATAAAGACTCCAGTTTTATTCTAGAAAAGTTTGCATCTGGGGAAATAATGGAATTAAGGAGTTAACTTGGACTATAATGAACAAATTATGTTGCAAAACAGTGTAAAAGAGAGTCTGTCTGAGGGTATTCATGGCCATGTATACTACTTGTATCTTTAGTGCCTAAAGAACCTTCAGACTCAACATCAAAGAACACCAGCCCTAAGGTTATTTTACTCGTAACTGCTCCTCACACTGTTACTCTGATTCCTTTGGTTAACATTTTCGAGATGAGTAGTCCATTAAAGAAAGTAATTGAACTCAGCTGACCTATAGAGGATCAAAACTATATCCTTGTCTTCATTAGTTGGCATTTAGCCAAACTAATGTCACACAGAGCAGCCATGATAATCAGGGGTCTGAAACACTGGCTGACATTATTTCCTACATCATTGTTGTAACTCCTGGAGAGTTCCCTTATGTCAGGTGCTCAAAGTATTTAAGGGCTGAAATCCAGTTCATCTTAAGAAATGTAAGGAAATTATTTGAGTAGTCCACAAAAAGTGACTTTCACATTCATGATAAGGAGATGAATCATCCCTGTTATGTTGAGATCTTCCTGCAGAGTCATGGCAAGGGGAGTGAGTAAACATTTAAATGTTTTCTTTAGAAAGCAAGTCATATGTTCCAATATCAGTGGGATTGTTGCAGCCGTTGACAACCAAGGTTAGGGAAGATTTAACCTTCAAAATAGATTGGGATGAAGTTATAGTTACATGCTTGCTAAATCTTGGTGGACTGGCAGTTGTCTGTGATGTGACCAGTAATGCTGTAGGAATGTGGCTGGAAAGTACCAACCTAAGAAAATGACATTCTGCTCAGAACCACACAATGTTAGAGCAGGAACAGAAGATGGTGCTCAGATCTCCGGCTCCTGGGTTTCCAGATCAGGACCTCCAAATCTGGAGTAGGTCCCAAAGTCTAGTGTGCTGTAAAAATGCAGAGTCCTGGGCCTCCAGCATCAGAGATTTTTATTCAGTTGGTCTGGAATGAAGCCAGGACAATTGTCTGAACCTGTAACAAGACCCCGAAGGGATCCTCTGCTGGTGGTCTAGACACTACACTACACTGGACCTATGGTTAGTAAAAGGGAGCCTAACATCCACAGGGAGACAGGTGTCCAGGTCCTCTCAGCAACCCTGTGCAGGGTTATTTCCTAGTACCTGAAATTATTGTTAACCTAGAGTCTAACTGAAAGAGCACTGCATTGGATGTAATGTCTGGACCAAGCAGTCCTAACCATCTCAGGAATCCTTTTTATTGAGAGGGAAAAGAGCATTCTAGCACAGAGCAGAACTGATTTGCCCTGGGATGTTCTGCCTCCCTCTTCTGCCTAGGACTGGTCGAGGGAAGCATACAGTTCTATTACAAATATAGTACGGTCATATTTGCTTGCCTGTTTGTCTGCATGTATTCACCTTGTGTTCAAGATAAAATTAGGATCATGGTATGTCTAACTGCTTCCACTTAAAAGTAGAGAGGAGAGTAGGAAGGCAGTCACAACCAGGGTTAAAATGAGGGTGGGCCTCCATTCATAAAGTGTCCTGATGAATGTCTCTCAAGAACTTGGATTTGAAATCCTAATTTGGAGAACTCAGTTAGTGGTCATCTGCTCTCTATCCTTTGAGGTCAGAAACAAAACTTGCTACTTGTATTAAAACCCCAAGTTGGTTATTGCTTCTGAAATTCTGCCCTGCTCACTGCCTTAAGCTTTGCCATCCACTGGAGTTCTAGGAGCTAGCAAGACATCTGTGGTTGAGATTGCTACACAAGATACAGATTTCACAGCTGCAGAAGCTTATCAAAAAAGAAATCATTTCTTGGGCAGAGAGCCACACGATCCAGAGAAGGTGGAAGAAAATTGTCATTTCCATCTTAAAGCAGGCTCTGACGCATAGCCAGACCCCACTGACACTGGTCACACGTATTTTGGGGAGAACTTCAGTGTGTGTGTGTGTGTGTGTGTGTGTGTGTGTGTGTGTGTGTGTCTGTGTCTGTGGGTGGACGTGTGGGCATGTGCATGTGTGCTCATGCACACCCCCATGCACGCAGGAATGAATGTTTTTCATTAATTTGGGAGGAGAGATGGAAGGCACTTGAGGCAAGGAAGCTGTAAAGAAAAAAAAAGTAAAAATAACCATCACTTCTGGCTGAGATGCTTCAAGGATATGGGCTGTCTGGTAGGCTAGTGATGACAAACTTTCTATCTCTAGAAGGGATTGGGAAACTGAGAAGGGCCACTGGAGATGGAGACAACGGAGACATGCTTGCTAATTAGTCCTTTATAATGAAGGAATCCCTGCACTGTATTTATACCAAAACAATAAGTAAAGGCAGCTTTCATTCCTGGTTTTATATAAGAATTATGAGTAATTTGCCCGTAAGTAGAGGGAGATATGGGGTCAGACAGGCAACAGGGAAGACTGAGCTTCCTCACGGTTAATTTTCTAGATTGTTTGAGAACTTGGGCATCCATCTTGTAGATTATCCACATTCTTTGCTCTCTCCCTCCTGCTGCCTGCCTTTTGGTCTTCAATCTGTTCATTTGCGACTCTACCAGAGACAGCAATAGAAGATAGATCCAAATCAGTTCATTTGGGCCTCCTAAGTAGTTTTGATAAATAACTGAGTGGGAAAAGGAATGGCTACAATTACATTTTAAAATTATCTGTGAATTTAATGTGTCACTTGTGTATTATCTGCTGCTCCCCATGATAACTGAAAATCGCCTGAAGCTGTCTACAGCCCAAGCAGGTAGGAAATCACACTCACTCACTATCAAGAGAGTTTGCGTAGGTGTGGGGCCTATCAGCGAAGGATCACAAAGGGTCTAAGACGTAAAAGAAAAGACACTATAGAAAGGGTGAATCCAATTTTATTATAAAGCCAAAAGAAATGGATATTGTTTTAACTGTCCTGGCCTTCCAGTACATTTTCTAAGACGCCAAGTGTGCCCTCTGTCTGTTGGGTCAATCAGTGCTTTGACTGGGACTGGATTTGAAGTTTGTATCTTCTCTCATATACTTATGCCATTTCCAGAGACTGTTTTAGTGGATGGGAAGTTTCATGAAGACAGAATTTTTAAAAATCTCTCTTGCTTCCAGATATGTCTCCCAGAACTCTAAAAAGTGCTGAGCACAGAGAAATATTCAGTAAATATTTGTTGAATGAATGAATGAGAGAGGAATCTTACTGAACAGAGAGGATTAAGTGCCCAGGCCACTGTGTAGTTTGTGCTCTCAAAGTTGTAAGCAGCAGAAATCATCTTGAATCAGCTTAAAGGGGGAGAGGTGGTATAAGGGTTAGAAGAGTCTCGTTGACTCCAGGGTCTTTGTGGGGCTGAAGGCAGACATTTCTGGCTCTCTCTCCCTCCTCCGCCCTCTTCTCTGTGGTCCGCTCTCCTCTGCCTCTGCAGACCAGCTTCCTCTGCTCCTCACCGGGACCGTGGCAGTCAACAGCATCTGAATTAAGCTCCAGCTCCAGCTGTGGGAAGCAACTCTGAATCTCTCCTGAACCTTGTGCCAAATTCCTGGGCCAGGGCTCTCTCCACCATCCCGTGACCTTACAGTGGTTCAGGTCAATTAAGTGGATGGGGTTTATGAATTCATCCAAGGGGCACCTAGGTGGCTCAGTCAGTTAAGCATCAGACTCTTGATTCCAGCTCGGGTATTGATCTCACGGTTTGTGGGTTTGAGCCCCATATCAGGCTCTGCACTGGCAGAGCAGAGCCTGCTTGGGATTCTCTCTTTCTCTCTACATCTCCCCTGTTCTCTCTTTCAAAATAAATAAGGGTGTTTTTTTTAATTAAAAAAAAAAAAAAGAATTCATCCAAGGAGGAGAAGCCACTCCTTCCTCCATCAATTTCCCTGATGTTGGTTAGATCAGACAACATGTATAATCTAGTTTGTGCTTGTGCATGGAAATACCTAGGTGTTTGTTTTTCTGAAATAATCTAAGCAATTTGCCGTGGAAGTACTCATGAAGAGTCTTTTATCTGTGGAAATGGGACAAGTCCTCAGACTCTTCTCAAAGAGGTAAAAACCTGAGCCCTGAGCCCAACCATGTGAAGAGAAAGGCTCCTGTTATGTTCCCTAAATCACTGAAGGGATGAGATGGATACCCATTGATGCGTCTGACAAAGATGAGGGGATGAAGAAGCTAAGAAGCAGATGACTAGAGACTCCACAACAACCCCTTGGTGGATATTCCATCCCACAGATGTATCATTTTTTTTATACTGAGCTCTATTTGAAGAGCCAGTCATTCCTGTTAATGATTTAAAGATATCTTCCTTTTGATGGTGTATCTACAATGTCAAATGCTTCCTTCATACTTTCCCTTGTTCTTCGAAGTCTAAGTATATGCAGGAAAGAATACGTAAGAGAAAAAAAATACATATGAGATAAGGATTACGAGATTTTTCTGAATATCTTCCATACCTCCCAAGGAGAGATACAGCAAACATCTCTAACTTTACACATGTCCTGTGCCCAGCCTTCTTTTGTCCTTTATGCTTTGAGAGCATGAGCCATCCAGCCTTCAAATCTTAAGCTGTGGACAGGGAGGACCCTTTTGTAAGATAGGAAGCAATTCCTCTCACACTTGCAATGTGTTTTGTTTCCTTCCTCATTTTGTGTTCTGACAGATCTAATGGCTCATCTGCCGGCGCTGAGACTGTGGGCTCAGGCAGCTCCCGCTGTGCGCTGGGCGGTGCTTCTGTCTGGCCACACAGGGTCGCTGTTTTATCAGTTCTAGCCAGACATCTGCTTAGACATGGTTGAGCTCACACCTTAGCTCAACCATGGGGGCAGTGGGGTCCGGGTGAATTGATGGCAGAAACAGAATCTGAACATCAAACGAAATCTGAGTTTTAGACATTTGTTTGTTTGTTTGGACCAATTTGGGAAGTGTTATGTGTTATTTTACTTACTTTTAAAGAATGGGTGTGGAAAGTAGTACAGTTAAGGAAACCATGAGATTAAAAAATCAAGCAACCAGGGTGCCTGGGTGGCTCCGTTGGTTGAATGTCCACCTCTTGATTTTGGCTCAGGTCATGGTTGCAGGGTTGTGGGATTGAGTCTCATGTTGGGCTCGTGCTGAGCCTGTAGCTGCTTGGGATTCTCTCTCTCTCTCTCTCTCTCTCTCTCTCTCCCTCTGCCACTCTTCCCCATTTGTAAAAAAAAATAAAAAATCAAGCAACCACTGGGGAAGGAGGAAGGAAACTATGAGGGCAATGCCTAGTCCTGCTCCACTGGGCCACTGAACTTGAGTGATGACAATAGAGTGCAGGTCAGGGAAGTGGCTGCATACTGGGCATGTGTTTAGTCAAGGTTTATTTCTTGCTTCTAAATTAGTTTCCATGCTGTGAAATACTTTGCATGCTTGCTTGAAGGTTATCATTATAGATGTGGGGAATAACATAGCTACCAATTATCTAGTACTTACTGTATACCAGCTGCTTTACATATATTATACATAATTCACTACCTCTGTAAGCTAGGCATTATTATCCACATGTGACAGGTGGCAAAACTAAGACTCAGAGAGGCTAAGTAATATCATTTGACTCACACAGCTAACAATTGGTGCTGACACCAGAGCTCTTTCTGGTTCCTCAGTGGATTTCTGGGTAATTACAGCATCTAGTCACCTGAAATAAGAGGTGACTATTTCCTTCTAAGTCTCAGGTGTGTACAGTAATCTTCCCCACAGAGCCAGCATGAATTTTGAATGAGAAGAGTGACTAAGGAAATTTCTTTTGATGGGGCACCTGGTGGAGGGAACTTGGTGATCTCAGATCTAAAGTCAAGAGACAGGGGCGCCTGGCTGGCTCAGTTGGTAGAACATGCAATTCTTGATCTGTTTTGATCTCAGGCTTGTGAGTTGGAGCCCCATGTTGGGTGCAGAGATTATTTAAAAATAAAATCTCTAAAAAAATGGAAAAGATAAAGTAAAAGGACAAGGCATACAGAGCCAATGACAGAAAATCAGGCACAAAATGACCATAGTATATTGACATACATGTTGAAGCAAAGAAAGAGCTGTGTATTGCTGAACTTGGGGAGTTACATGTCTAGGACTCTGCTACCAACTAGGCAACGCACAGTGTGAATAACAGAGCTGCCTCGTGGTGGGGTCATTGTACACAAGAGAACCGCCATTTTTTTAAAGTAAGCTCCACCTCCAACATGGGGCTTCAACTCAAAACTCTGAGATAGAGTCATTTGTTGTACAGACTGAGCCAGCCAGGAGCCCTGGCTTTTTTTCTCTGCAAATCTTAATTTGTTCTGGCAATGTAACTAACACAGCATTAGGACTTAAGCCCTCAGGCTAGGTGAGACATTGTGGCCCTTGAGAAAGCACCAAGCTGACAGGAGGCAGGAAGATGGATTCTTGGTGGAAAAGGGATGGGCCACACAGATGAAGAGTGGGTAGGTTTCAGTTGTCTCAAGTCCAAACGCTAAGAGGGAGAGGATGAACTGTCCCAGGCTTAATGCAGAGCTTTAAAAAAAAAAAGTACCCTTCCTTTCAATTTTTAAAGAGAGATCTAAGGGGAAGGGGGCAAGTCAAGTTGCTCATTGCCAGCCTTTCTACGGACATACAGGGTCTGTGCACAGAGGAAAGAATGGGGATGGATTGGTGGGAGAGCAGGAGTGGGAAGGGGAGTTGCACAGTTCCCTGGTTGATGAGTCGATCCCTGGGCTTGGCATTTATCCCCCAAGTCTGGAGCAGCAACATTTCCTTCGGAGGAGATAGCCTGAGCTCACAGGACTGGGCACATGAGCTTTCTGGCCTTCGCCAGAATCCTTGGTCACTGGGATTGCTTGTGTCTCAAAAGCCTTGGAGCAGTAAAGTCTCTCTCCAGGAATTTCCTTTCCAGTCAATAAGCAGCCAAGTGTCCTGGCAGAAAGGTCCTTTCCCTACCAGCAGGGTAGAAATCTGGCCAGCCCTCAGCAAAGGGCCCCGGAGGCCACTCTCTACTGTGCTGCTTCCCCCGAATTTACTCAAAGGAAAACTCTCTTTCCATTGCCTCTCCCAGGTGTTAGGAGTCTGAGGTTTTGAATAATAGTGATCTTTACAATTCACAAGTGCTCTGAAAATGTCTGATGGCAAACAGACAAAACCATCTGAGCTTCTGAACTTCCGTTCCCCATGTGCTTTTCCAGCTGTCCAGTCTCCATGCCAGGACTTAACTCTTCATCACAGAGAAGTAATTTGTATCGCAAGAAAAGGAGACAACCTGAAATACTTTTGAATTACATGACATATTCAGCCATTTGAAAGGCCCCGTCTCCAAACTCAGTATAGCCTTGGCCTTTGACCAGACCAGTCAAGGTGTGGAGGCTGCGTGCCACACAATGGGGTCAGAGGTCCTATAGGGACAGAGGGCAGGACGCGGAGGTGGGTGTTTTGATGCCAAGTAAAAACATGGAGATCTTCTCGCTTACACTTGCCAAGTGTGTCCAAGGGTTGTGCTGTGGAGTGAATAGCTCTTGGGGCTCCCCATTCTCCAGTTGCTCAGAGAGAAAGGAGCCCTGGTCAAAGCAAGATGGGGGTTAGTGTCACGGGAGAGGAAGCTTGAAACGGACATTGAGCAGAGGTTGGATTGCAGCTGGTTATTTTGAGTTCAGTCTGAAGCAATGCTCTCTCTATCTAGTGTGTGGAAACAGTGAGATAAGCAGTTATGTTCCCCTTTCGGTGGTGTTGGTAAGGAGGGAGTTCATTGCTTGCTCAGCACTGGTTCCTCATTGCTCGCCCTCAATCTGGCTGAATCGAAAACGCGGGACTCTCAGGACCCCAACCTAGAGATGTTGCTAAGTGAATCTGGGGTGAGGCCTTGGCACCTGTGTGTTACAAAGATACCCTGGGTGATTTTGCTCAGCAGGAAAGTTTGGGAATTGCTGATAGGTTTCCATATCTGACTGCACCAAGTGTTCCATGCAGTAAGACTGGCTATCGGCAGGAACAGGTGGACTTAGAAGTGTGGCCCAAGCCCCAGGGTGTTAGAGGCTTGAGGATGGAAATCCAGAGTCAATCAGCAATGTCTACACACTCAACAGTCAACTGGGAGGGGCACCTAGGTGGCTCAGGCAGTTAAGCAACAGACTTTTGATTTTGGCTCAGGTCATGATCTTATGGTTCCTGGGTCTTAGCCCCGCACTGGGCTCCACACTTACAGTGCCAAGACTGCTTGGGATCCTCTGTCTCTCCCTCCCTCTCTCTTCCCCTCCTGCACACGTGTGCATGCATTGTCTCTCTCAAAAATAAATAAACTTTTTAAAGAAAGAATAAGAAAGAATAATTCTTCTCTAAATTTGACAAACCTTAAAAAAAGAAAAAGAAAATAAGGATGAACTGCAAGGGAGACTGGTGAACTGCCCTGGATTAGAATTTCCCAAGGGACTAAGAGCAGTACAGGCTGTCCCCAGACCCACCTACATAAGACGATGTGTGAATGTAACCTCCTGAACCCACTTCTAATCTCTCCTGTGGCCAGTTGGCCCCTCTAGAGTTGGAGAAGTGCATAAGGCCCAGCATGCACCAAGCAGTATTGCACTCAGATTGTACAAGGCTACATGGCTTATGTGCAGATCCGGGCAGACCTGAGAGATAAGAGCTCACGAGAAGCCTCTGAACATTGCGGGTTCCCACGCCAGCCAGAGCAGGGCAAAGCCAGCGACTGAACACACACTGGCTGGCTCTGCCCCAGGACCGCCTGGCAGAAGCCAACTGGGGCTTTGTGTTCTCTGAGCAAAGTCCCCAGGGAGCATCTCTGTTTCGGCTTCAGCAGTCCTGAATTCGGGTTTGGCACCAAAGTAAGAACTCACCCCAATAAAAACTTGTTTAACCTGGAAAGTCAATATGAACTTTTGATGGGCATGGAGACACAGGGGCTTTTAGTCCCAAGGTCAGAGACCAGAATTCTCATCAGCTCTGTTGTCAATTTGTGTAAGAACCTTGGACAAAACATCAGGCTTCCAGGCATTAGCTTGCTTATCAGCTCCTGGCCAGCTCTACTCACCACTCAGGGGTTTTGTAAGGCTTAGCTACTACAGGAGATGAGGAAGTAATATTGAAAATTTACACAATCCATCCTTGTGTTAGTTATTTCAGTTGTGCTGTGGATCGTTCTGACTGACCCAATCCCCACAGGCTAGTCCCCTGTTTCTAAGCCTTCTATTGTGTTTTCACAACAAAGTAGTAAAAAACACTTTTTCTGCCAAACAAAAAGAACCAACGCAGATATAAAGGGTATCTTTCTAACTAGACAGAGGCTATTTGTCACCAGGACAGGTAACTGAGAATTATAGAGATCATTCCCTAGAGAAAGTTAAGAAAATAAGATACATTTAGATGTTTGGGAGAATTTAGGAGAGTCTGGGGACAGCAAGAAAATCAGATACACTCCAGAGATTCAGTTCAGCTACCCAACTCTGTGAGTCCTGCCTCCCCAAGGGAATTAACCAACCTCTAAAACAACATCAGCAAGGGCACAGATCTGGTGCAGATAGTTGGCTTCCCAAGCAACTAGCTAAGTGATCTCATGCAGTTTCCCTTACCATAAAACAGGGAGATATCTTTACCTCAAATAAGATAATGGATGGGAAAACCTTTTGTGAAATACAGTCCTTTGAAAGACTGAGATATTGGTATAGATACATTGAGACTGTATCTCAAAAGCAAAGAAAAAGCGTGATTTTTAAAAAGTACAAAAAGCAAAAGCAAAGAAAGCATTTTCAAAAAGTGCCGAGGCACCTGGGTGGCTCAGTTGGTTAAGCGTCCGACTTCGGCTCTGGTCATGATCTCAAAGTTTGTGGGTTCGGGCCCAGCATCGGGCTCTGCGCTGACAGCTCAGAGTCTGACACCTGCTTTGGATTCTGTGTCTCCCTCTCTCTCTGCCCCTCCCCCACTCATGCTCTGTCTATGTCTGTTTCAGAAATAAATATTAAAAAGTTTTTTTTTTAAAGTACAGGACTGTGACACGTAAGATCTTGGGAATCAGCTCTTGATTGAGACTAACTGCATCTGTAAGGAATCTCACCTGGATTTCTTTGGTCTTCTGCATACCCAGAAACCCACCGTTCTTTCCTATGTCAACCTTGGTCTTTCCTGAGAGGGTCATTAACTGAAAAATAAGTGAACATTTATATTATATAATTTCAAAAAAGCAAAAATTAAAAATCAAGTAGAAGTCCTACTTTCTTCAAAAGGGAGCCATTTGTTATATCTTCAGTCTGTTTACCATTGTGTTTCTGGGTTACACAGACCTCAGGAAACTTCAAAAGGACCAAGAAACCTGGAATAGAAGCAGAAGGAAAGTAGAGTTATCCTTGGTGTTCTCAAAAGATGTGGATGGGGAGCCAGATGCTCAAAAGAATTCTGGAATTTACTCTGCCATCCTCAGGGTCTGGCCAGGCAGCTCATGGCTCTCTCTCTTCTGTGGCTTCCTCCTAGCCGTGGTAGTCACACAGAGGGCTGAGAATCGGGGAAGTCCCCAGCCACCCAGAAAAATTCTCTGATGAGGGAAGAAGATTCCCAGGATCTCAGGTGGGACATTGGAAGGCATTTTCTGAGGGATACATGTTTACCCAGGGTGGGGTTTGCATTAGCCTTGTGCAAGCAATGGTTTCAAGGACACAGGAAATTCTCTTGGGCTGTTCTGAATAATAAAGATTACACATTCCCTTGTTTATCTAGGGGAAATGCCTCACAATGCCAAACATTTGACTTACAAATTCCCTTTCTGAGAACAATGCCCTTTCATGAGTTGGGGACATTCTGTACAAACAATGGCTGGTCAGCTGTCACAGTTCTCAGGACAGGAGGTAGGGTGTCATCCCCACAGAGTGGGGTGTGCTTAGAAACTCATCTCCTAGTGTTTGTTAGAGACACATAAGCATACAAGAGGTGACTGGTCCAAACCCATCCAGAGGAACATGCCCTGTGCATGTGACAGTCACAGGTCCTAACAGCATATCACCTAGCCTGTACTCTGAGCTGAAGAACACTGGGTAACTGTGACCTCCCCTGAGGTCACAGTAACACACTTTCAGATATTATCCAGGGCAACAATGTTAAGAAAAAATTAACTCCCAAGTAGCACACTTAATCATTTTTCCTGCTTATCTTTTGTTTTTCTTAAGACTTTATTTTTAAATAATCTCTACATCCAGCGTAGGGCTCGGACTCACAACCCCAAAATGGAGAGTAGCATGTTCTACCGACTAAGCCAACCAGGCACCCCCCCATCCCCCACCTGTCTGTGTTTTGACAATACAGGAATAGAGAAAATCTTTCAGATGTGCCACATAGAGCAGTGTTAACCACAGTCATCGTGCTGTCATTACGTCCCCAGGGCTCATTTACAAAACCCGGGCTTCTTCCAAACCCCAATTTGTAAGTAGAGTTCTAGGCAGACACAGATTAAGATTTTGTGGGGCTTAAAGGCTATACAATGGAGGTGGAGGAGACAATAAAAAATTACGAATAGCAAGAGAGATATCCTGAAGCTTAAACTTCACTTTACAGACAAGCTAACTCTGGTTCTAGGGAAAGCATCCAGAAGATTCCATGAAAATCTTACAGAGCCTTAAATTGCTTTTTGTAAAACATTCTCACTCCTTCGCGCCTTAACTGAATTCCGGATTTTCCCTGACAATGTCTTCTAATTGAGAAACTCACCAGGGCGGTGCCTGCCTGCGTGGCTCAGGCGTTAGGCATCTGACTTCTGCTCTGGTTGTGACCTCACAGTTCGGGAGTTTGAGTCCCACATCACGTGAGTTCCACCTCAGCCCTGGGGGAGCCCCACTTCTCAATATTTCTCTCTCTTTCCCCCTCCTGGGATTCTCTCACTCTCTCTTTGCCCTTCGTTCAATCTCCTCCTTCATCCCCCCCCCCCACCAAAAGAAAGAAAGAAAGAAAGAAAGAAAGAAAGAAAGAAAGAAAGAAAGAAAGAAAGAAAGAAAGAAAGACAGACTCTCCAGGGTAAAGGCATTCCTTCTCCCATGCCCCGTGCTTTGGGCTCGCGGAGGGAGAGGTGCTGTGCGCACCCCACAGTCACAGCGGGCCTGCAAGGCCTCCGGTCAGAGCCTCTCCGCCGCTGGGGGCTCCTCTGGGGAGGCAGTGGGGCTGAGGCACATGGCCACCTCCTCCTCGCAGCCTGTCTCCGGACAGCTAGCTGGGCCAGCTGGCAACTCACAGGGGGGCCACAGCTGTGGGACGCATCCCCTCCATTTTGGATTATCTGGCAGGTTCAAAGCCTGGATCCCCTTTCCAGTCCCTGAGACCCAGCCTCTCCCCTACGCCACCCTCAGGGCTTCCAGACGTGCCCTGTGCCCTCCTTCCTGCGCGTCCCGGGGGCGTGCCCTCTCCCGCCCTCGTGTCTTCTCTCTGGCGGCCAGCCGTGCGGCGCCCCGACCCGCCGGCGCCCGCGGGCTCCGCAGCCCCCTGGGTCAGAGCGCGCGAGTCACACGCGCGAGCGCCGCCGGCCGCTGAGGAAACGCGCTCCGCTTTCCCTCCCGCCGGGGGGAAGGGGCTTCTCAGGTCGGACCCCTGACCCCGCCGGGGGAAGGGGCTTCTGCACCTGTATACAAACGGCTTTCACATATTTAAAGTGCTTCCCGGGGCACGGCCTCCGACGGTCCCCTCCTCTCCCTGACCACCCCCTGTCTGATTTCTCTGTTCGTTTCTCCCGCAGCAGTTTGCTAAAGAAACCCCGGCGAGCTGGGCCCCTCGCCCTCAGGCTCCTGCGGCCTCTCCCCTCGGCCCCTCAGCGCTGCCCCTCCCCGGGCTGGGCTCTCTCGCCCCACAGGCGCCGGCGCCCTCGTCCTCTGCTCCGCCCGGGCTCTGAGACGGGGGCGTCGTGAATTCCTGTCATTTCTACCCCCTGCCCCCCCGCCCCCCCCCCACTTGTCCGTTAGCTTCACTCTTCCTCCCCGACAGCCTGCGCTATGGAGAGGAGAGAGTTCGAGGAGGTTGGGGGTGGGGGGGAGTTGTTCATACCTCCACGACCCCCGCCCCCCAGTCATGCGCAGTGAGGCGTCTGCATATCCTGAGGCTACAGCTGGGACCTGCTAACAGCCCCTGCTCCAGTGAGGGATCGGCTGCCGCAAGGAAGTGTATGTAGTGATCCGTCGTGTTCTAGCTGCTAGATGGTACGCTTGCTGAAGACAGTACCTGCATCTGGGATCCGGCACGGTGTACCGCCGGATTGCTGTACCCGGCACACGTGACTCACGCGCGTTAGACGCTCAGCACACCTTTGTGCAGGGAAGGGCGGAAGGGAGGAAGAAGGGAGGAGGGAAGTTGCTTAGTGGTAAATATTTCTAGGTAGGATGCAGCCGTGCCAAGGGCTAAGTAAGAGAAGGTTCAGACTGCTAAGAAACCCTATGGAAGGATGAGGGAATACACCACTCAGTCCAGAACAACTAATGATCCTTTTTTTTTCAGTCTGATTTTTTAAATACTCAATGCTCTTTTAAAATTTAAAAAAAATTTTTTTTAATGTTTTATTTATTTTTGATACAGAGAGAGACAGAGCATGAGAGGGGGAGAGGCAGAGAGAGAAGGAGACAGAACCGGAAGCAGGCTCCAGGCTCTGAGCTAGCTGTCAGCACAGAGCCCGACGCGGGGCTCGAACCCACGAATGTGAGATCTGAGCTGAGCCGAAGCCGGAGTCCCAACCGACTGAGCCACCCAGGCGCCCCTAAAAATTTTTTTTAACGTTCATTTATTTTTGACAGAGAAACACAAAGCGTGAGCAGGGGACAGTCAGAGAGAGGGGAGACACAGAATCAGAAGCAGGCTCCAGGCTCTGAGCTGTCAGCACAGACCTGATGCCGGGCTTGAACCCATTAACTGTGGGATCATGACTTGAGCTTAAGTCGACTGCCTAAACGACTGAGCCACCCAGGCCCACCCTCCCCCATGCTTAAATAATGATATTTTGTGCAGCCCTTTGTATTTGAGGTAGAAGAGATATGGAAAGAGCAGAGGAAATAGCTGTAAAGACTACAAACTAGGGAAGAAAGATTTAATGAGAAGGATGTATGTGTGTGTGTGTGTGTGTGTGTGTGTGTGTGTGTGTGAGAGAGAGAGAGAGAGAGAGAGAGAGAGAGAGAGAGAGAGAGAGAAACCACCAAAGAATACACAAAAGCAAATTCCCCTTTGCGCACTCACCTGTATGTCTGTATTTATCTTTATAGCTTTCTCTAGGAATTGGAAATGTGTGTTTGCATTGATAACCATATTCCAATTCCGGTCAACACCATAAAGTTCATTCTTATTTTCTCTGACAGTGAGAAACTGGGTCCAGTGAAAAGTATTTTAAGGAGCTGAAAAGAATAAAAATAAAAAGCAAGAAGTCACCATGATCCTAGTTCCCCTGTCAGCCTTCGCTTGCAAGGGTGTAGGTCAGACTAGGGCAGAGGCCATGTAAATAGACCAGCTTGGCTGCTGTTACACCCACAGATTGTAAGAAGTCCCAGAAGTGTCTTCAGACTGATTTAGGACACTCTATAAATGCACACTAGGGCACAGTTGAGCCAAAGCCAACTGGTGCCTCTGTGATTATGTCAAACCTCCAGCGTTTACTCAGCTTAACTCTAGGTGACTTCCTGCTGTTGATCTAACTCTAGACCTAGGAATATGAGGTGAGCTTTTGGTTAGACTGGTGTCAGAGTAATTTTGGTATTTGGAGAAAATGGGAAGGTAGGAGAGACAGAGAAGGAAGAGAAAGCAATAAATGTATCATCACTTTAAAGCAGTCATAAAGATTGATAAGGTTTACTGCATACAAATTAATATCTCTGGCAAAAATAGCAAAGACAAGTCAAAACACAATAAACTGGGAAAATATTTGTAGTGTACATCATGACAAAGAGCTAACTTTCATTCGTATATGGAAAGTACACTTAAAAGTCAATAAGACCATCAACCCACAAGAAAAATGCAAAAGGATCTTAAAAAAATCATAAAAGAAGAAATACACTTGGCTTTCAAACCATGAATAATTGATCAACCTCATTTTTAAAAATGTTTATTTATTATTTATTTTTAAGAGAGAGAGACACCAAGAGAAAGAATTGGAGAGACGCAGAGAGAGAGAGAGAGAGAGAGAGACAGAGAGACAGAGAGAGAGACAGAGATTCCCAAGCAGGCTCCATGCCACCAGCACCAGTGCAGAGCCTGAAGCGGCGGCTTGAACCCTTAGGAACTGTGAGATCATGACCTGCGCTGAACTCAAGAGGTGGACGCTTAACTGACTGAGCCAGCCAGGCAGTCCTGATCAGCCTCATTTTTAACAAAAGAAATGTAAATTCAAATTATAAGAGATGTAATTTTTCACTTAATAGAGAAGTAAAGATGAACAATTTTTGGATAAATCACTGTGCGAGAAAGGATGTGGAGAAACAGGTACTCCATGCATTGTTAATTGGAGTAAAAATTGGTACCACTACTTTGGAACAATATATCAAAATAAAAATGCGCATATCCTTTGATCCAGTGAACCCACCTCTACAGAACTATCCTAAACATATGTGTATACAAAGATATATGCACAAAAAAAACTTCCTACATCATTATTTGGGGAGGAAAAGTCTGAAAGAACCTAAATGACTGTCAATAGAAGGAATGAATATTAAACATGGCTATTATGTAAATTGAAAAGTACACAAAATGGTTCATGGGAATATATAAGTACACGTGTGAAAATATACAAGCTGACTGAAAGGCTGTAACAAATTCATGACAGTACTGGATAGGAGGAGCGGGGACCGGACTGACTGTGAAGATTATAGAACTTTTTTTTTTCAGTCGTAAACTATTTCAACTCTGTAACATTTTACCTCATTTATGTAAGAAAAAACCCCCAGCTATGACTAAACATTCTCATCAGCTCTGAAATTTTGTGTATTGCACTCTTTTCTGTTTTTTTCCAGAGGGCATGATACAGATCAGTGGGTATAAGGTGATACTTTTTGTGTGAAAAAAGGCACCTGTGTGCTTGGGTAAATGGACTGTCTCTGGAAAGACAGGGTAACAATGGCTGATCACCGGCAAGGGGAACAAGGAAGTGGGTGAGGGTGGAAGGGAGATTTATTTTTCATTGCACATTCCGACTCTATATATTTAACCATGTGAATGTATTACTTAATAATCATAAAGAGCAAACAAAAAGCATGTGTTAAGAGCCAGCTGTGCTTAGAGGAAGATAAGCGCTGCCTGCCCTCTAGATCTGGAGCTACCTCCACTTTACCAAGAGAAGAAAGGGCTTCTTTTGCCTGAGGGGAGAGAGAAGGGGAGAAAGAGGGGCACACCGTCAACCCCCTGCAGGAGCCCTGCAGCAGGGAGCAGCTATCACCACACCAGTTATGTAGTGTACAGGCAGGAAGGAACGCTGAAAAAATGCCCAGTATGGCAAAGACTAGTATATTTTAGGAGGTGAGAAGGAAGCTCCGTGGCCGGGCAAGCTTTCATATGGTTATTGTTTTCATGTCAGAGTCCTCAGCAAGAAAACAAACAGTCCAATCAATGGAAAACAAAATATAAAACTCTAAGGACAGACATGGATGAACCTTGAAGACATTATGCTAAGTGAGACAGACCAGTCACAAAAGGACAGATACCATGTGGTTCCATTTCTATGAGGGACCTTTGTAGAAGTGGTCCTACATGATTAGGAGAGACAGAGAGTAGACTTCGGGCTGCCAGGGATGGGGTGGGGGTAGGGGGTGGGGAATTCATGTTTAATAGGAACAGAAATTCAGTTGGAGATGAAAAAGTTCTGGAATGGATGGTGGTGATGGAGTCACTATACTGTGAATGTACTTACTGTACTGAACTGTCTGCTTAAAAATAATTAAAATTATAAATCTTACATGATGTACATTTTACCACAATTTTTTAAAAAGAAAGTTGCCTACCAAGTTGACAGTCCTGACAAGCCTAAAACCTTTAACTAGTCATTTAAGTGTGCAATGCCAGGCACCTGGGTGGCTCCATTGGTGGTTAAGTGTCCGACTTCAGCTCAGATCATGATCTCAATGTTCCTGAGTTAGAGACCTACATTGGACTCTGTGCTGACAGCTCAGAGCCTGGAGCCTGCTTTGGAGTCTGTTTCTGTCTCTGTATCTCTTTCTCTGCGCCTCCCTCACTGTGCCCTCCTGCTCCCCCGCATCTCAAATAATAATTGAATAAACTTTTTAAAAAGGGGGTGATGATTAACCAGTCTTATTATTACTTCATGATCTTTAACCAAACCCTCCTTTATTTTTTTCCTTATTAATTTTCTGATTAGAGTGTGAGATACAACTTTGACAGACATGAACAGGTGTGCATGTGTGCGCTATAAACATAACAATGTATATGTAAAACTAACAACAACAAAACTAAACTAAACAAACTGCTTTTGGGGCACCTGGGTGGCTCAGTTGGTTAAGCTTCCGACTTCAGCTCAGGTCATGATCTCTCAGTTCGTGGGTTCGAATGCAGAGCTGACAGCTCAGAGCCTGGAGCCTGCTTCAGATTCTGTGTCTCCCTCTCTCTCTCCCCCTCCCTGGCTCATGCTCTGTCTCAAAACATTAATAAAATTAAAAATAAATAAATAAGAGTACAAACTGCTCTTAAGTGATGAAGGCGGTGAGTCTTACTCAGATTTCCTTCACACAAGTGGAAATTTCCAATGAAGCCATTTCTGTTTTCTGTGACGGCCATGAGGGGAGAAACATGACAACTGTGGGAGTACCCCCACCCCTTACTCCTTCCACACAGCAACTACCCGTGGCTAACATTCAGGTGGATGACATTTCACTGCTTTTTGACCTTTCCACCAGTGAATTTCATTCCAAAGACAGTGTCATAATATGGGTAAGCGAGCATATCTCAAGTTCTCGGTTTTAGGGAAGAGTCCTAGTTTCTGGACTTTGAACAGAACTAGGGCAGAGGGAGTCTGGTATCTGAGATATTGCTGTCTACTTATGCCAGCCAAACACTGGTTTTGTAACTTTGTGTAGCCATGACCCAATCCCTGCTTGCCCCAACACTGATTAGCCCACTTTATTGTCCTCATGCTTTTCAAAATAACCATCTTGAATGAGAGCCAAGGTGTCCTGTGGCATGTCACCCTATACCGCCTCTACCAATGACAGGGTCCATCTGGTGTGCCCAGCCCAGGCCTGTGCTCTGGTCCCTGAGCCTCCCACTCAGCACCACAGGATCAGTACATGACCTAATGGCAAGGAAATATCACTGCCATCAGACTCAGACTGGGGAGAAATTGAAATTTCAGTTGAAATTCCCAATCTTTGATTGGGAAACCTAGCTAGAATATTCCTAATCTGCCTAGACCCTTGTCTATAAAGAACTTTTACTTCAATTGGAGTTTATTTGTCTGGCAAATAGGAGCTCTGGCTCAGAGAGCAGGATTAGGGAGAAACAGACTACTACAGCAATTGCATACAATATGAATCCTTGGCACATTAGGCTTTTTGTTTTTTGTTTTTTTGTTCTTTGTTGTTTGGTATTACCTTTAAATAATCTTCAATTAATTGTCAGAAACATCACAAGCTTTTGCTTTCACAGACCAAAGAACCCCTAAACACACTTTATTTTTTCTCCTATTAGAAAATACAGGACTCATTCTTTACTCTGACTACATCCAAACACTCAGGCCACAGGGATACTTGGCTTCCTCCACTCTCCAATCTGACTCTCTTTCTGGAAGAACGTGGAAGGGCAAGTGCTAATATCACATCTCTTTCTGAGGGCTGAAGATCTGAGGGTGGAGGAGAATCCAATCCTTAGGGAGAGTGAACCAAACCCGGAAGGGGATGCAGGGGTCTGCTTGGGCTCTTTATAGCTTTCTTTGAAGACCTTGCCTGGAGGCAAAACTTTATCTTGATGCAAACACAAAGTTGTCACCTCCTCTTCACTCACTTCCAACTCTAATTGTGCCTGACTTTGTTTCCACTGCAAGCAATTCTCTATGACATCCCTCAGACAGGTACTCTCTCCCCCTTATTCTCTATCTTATCCCTACATTTTTCTCATGACTGGTACAGGTCTTCCACAATGGAGAGAAGCCTGATGATTTGTTCATTCGTTCACCTTACATTTGCTGAGCACATAATTTACAAACCACTGGAAGTTTATTTATTTATTTTTTAATGTTTTTTCAAAGTTTATTTTTGAGAGACAGAGAGAGCACTAGCAAAGGAAGGTCGGAGAGAGAGGGAGACACAGAATTGGAAGCAGGCTCCAGGCTCTGAGCCAACTGTCAGCACAGAGCCTGACGCGGGGCTCGAACCCACGAACCGTGAGATCATGACCTGAGTTGAAGCAGGACGCTTAATCGACTGAGCCACCCAGGCACCCCAAACCACTGGAGGTTTAGACTTTATTCTATTAATTTAAGAAATAATATAGTTTACAACATTTGGAAAAAATTCACTTATTAAGTTCCTCACTTCAACAAAATTATAATTTTTTGTTACACTATGAAGTTGTTAGTGTGTTATCAGACAGTGTCCAGGACAGTGTTGTGAGTCACGAGTCTACCCCTGACATCTGGTAAAAGGTCAGCCACGTTGGCCCCAGCGTATTTACAATGCAGTGTTCATTTTACCCTGTGGTTCTCACTGGCACCAGTGTCTGAATCTTGAAGCTGGTGCAGCACAGCCTTTCCCTAAGATTCAGATGTACCTTTTCACCTTTAAAAGATCTAGGATTTTAACTTTACCAATACAGCTTAACACACATTATTTTTCCTCCCAGTTGTTTCTGGAGCTCTATGTCTCTACCAGGCCCATCTCGGGTCCACAGTAAGGATAAGTACACAGAAGCTTCAGCCAAAGTCCCATTGCTGTAACTCTGGTGCCCAAGGGTCTGGTGTTCCCTTCCCAGTTTTTTCACATTGATGCCATAGGACTGGGGTTTTACTTGGTTTCCCTGTCTAGGCTTTTAGCTTCCTATTGAGATTAAAGATTGCAGTGTCTGTCTTCCCAGTATTGGTTCCTTTAAGGACCCTCTAAAGTTTTATGTGATCCTGGTGAGGCTATGCAGGCCTCCTACTAATCCCTGGATAATAAAGTGTGGGTATGTGGCCTAGGCTGGCCAATCAAAGGACCCTAATCTTCCTTAGTAGTGGTGGTTGGTTCCGGAATAGGGAAGGGGCACTGGGTGGCTCAGTCAGTTAAGTGTTTGGCTTCGACCGACTCAGGTCATGATCTCATGGCTAGTGGGTTCAAGCCCTGCATCGGGCTCTGTGCTGACAGCTAGCTCATAGCCTGGAGCCTGCTTCGGAATCTGTGTCTCCCTCTCTCTCTGACCCTCCCCTGCTCTCGCTATCTCTCTCTGTATCTCAAAAATAAATTAAAAAAAGAAAAGAAGAAGAAGGAAGAGGGAAAACTCGCAGCACCTGGGTGGCCCAGTCAGTTAAGTGTCCAACTTCAACTCGGGTCATGATCTCGCAGTTTGTGAGTTTGAGTCCCATTTCGGGCTCTGTGCTGATAGCTCAGAGCCTTGAGCTTGCTTCAGATTCTGTCTCTCCCTCTCTCTCTGCCCTTCCCATGCTCATGCTCTGTCTCTCTCTTTCTCTCAATAATAAGTAAACTTTAAAATTAAAAAAAAAAAGGAATAGGGACAACCCATGCCAGCCCACTCAGAATTCTTCTCAGACTTTTTTTTTTTAAACTAAAGTCACCTGCCTCCTATACTCTTGTTGGGAATGTAAAGTGGTGCAGCTGCTCTGGAAACCTGTGTGGAGGTTCTTCAAAAAATTAACAGTAATTTACCCAAGGGATACAGAAGTACTGATGCATAGGGGCACATGTACCCCAATGTTCATAGCGGCACTTTCAACAATAGCCAAATCATGGAAAAAGTCTAAATGTCCATCACCTGATGAATGGATCAAGAAGATGTGGTTTATATATACAATGGAATACTACGTGGCAATGAGAAAGAATGAAATCTGGCCATTCGTGGCAACATGGATGGAATGTGAGGGTGTCATGCTAAGTGAAATAAGTCAGGCAGAGAAGGACAGATACCATAAGTTTTCACTAACAGGTCTAACAGGAGAAACTTAACAGAGGACCATGGGGAGGGGAAGGGGAAAAATAGTTAAGTAGAGGGAAGGAGGCAAACCATAAGAGACTCTTAAATACTGAGAACAAACTGAGGGTTGATGGGGGCAGGGGAGAGGAAAAAAGAGGTGATGGGCATGGAGGAGGGCACTTGTTGGGATGAGCACTGGGTAGTATATGGAAAACAACTTGACAATAAACTATAGAGGAAAAAATCCCTGAAGTTGCCTGGAAAGATGTTCTTTATCCATTAGGGCTGCCGAGCTTGGGGAAAGTGAGACAGGAACAGCTAACAGCCATCTTGCCTTTGGCAACAGAGCCTACATGTAAGGGAAGCCAAATAGAGGCAAGGAGTTCAGAGATGGAGGGTGGATTAGATTATAGCTTCCAAATCTTCATGCTTAATTTGAAATTATATGTATATATAGAGAGAGATCTATCCATCTGTCATCTCTCTCTCTCTCTCTCTCTCTCTCTCTCTCTTCATCTCTCTCTCTAATCTTTTGCCATTTGACTTTGCATTGCCCCCCACTAGAGTAAATGGAATTTACATCTGTGCCCATTGACTTTGGACTTGGCCATATGACTTATTTTGACCAGTAGACTAGGGATAAAAATGACCAGTGTGGGGGCGCCTGGGTGGTTCAGTCATTAAGCATCTTCAGCTCAGGTCATGATCTCACGATTCATGAGTTTGAGCCCCACATCAGGCTCTGTGTTGACAGGGAGGAGCCTGGAGCCTGCTTTGAGTTCTGTGTCTCCTCTCTCTCCCTCCACTGCTCACACTCTGCCTCTGTCTCTCTGTGTCTCAAAAATAAATAAACATAAAAAGAAAGAAAGAAAGAAAGAAAGAAAGAAAGAAAGAAAGAAAGAAAGAAAGAAAGAAAGAAAGAAAGAAAGAAAGAAAGAAATGGCCACTGTGTCCATTCTAAGCTGAGGTCTTATGAGTTTCCACCAACAATTTTCTATCTTCTGCTCTCTCCCATGGAAAGAACAGATAGCTCTTCATCTCTCTACTTTGGTCCCAGGATAAAGACATGGAGCAGATTTGTAGCCAACCTGAAGCCTGTAATCCAGCTGAGCCCATCCATGCCCAGCCAATATTAGCTTAAACATAGCCAATCTGCAGACTTGTCAGCATAAAATAAATGTTCATTGTGGTAGGCTTTGAGATTTTGAGGTTACTTGCTACATAGTATTGAAGTTTGGTGGCTATTTGCTACAAAGCATATTTATAGCAAAAGTAACTAACATAGATGGCCAGGGAAAGAGTTCTGAGTGTATCATTTAAACCTTTGATCACATTGTATCTGAAGTAAAGGCCTCCCAATTATGTGAGTTGAGTTTCTATTTTTAGGAAATAAGCAGGTCCCGACCAATGCAAAAATCCCTCATAAACTCCCTGGATGTAGTCTTATAATCTTCACCAGTCATTACTAACTCCCTCCCCCAGAATATTGGTTCTGTTTATCTGCTGGCACCTTGACTTAAGTGGTCAGATCACAAGCAATTACACTGTTGCCACAACCTGACCTTTAATCTCATCCAACACCCAACACTTTAAACAGAGCTGATGTATCCCAACTGCCAAATAATCATCTGTCCTTTGTCCTCAGAGCTGATATCTGCCGTAACTACAGCTGAACTTGCCCTAACCCTTGGATGCTGCCCTTTTTAGATCCAGCCTCTGCCGGTGTGTCTGTTTCTTCAGTCCCGTTGCTCTACTCTTGTCCACAAACCTACATATCTGAAACAATACACTTCTACTATGACAACGTAAATACAGTAAATATAAAAAACAAGTGCAAGATAAACATTTTACCTTAATTCGTGTTATCTTTGACTTTACTGCAGACAGAATTTTTTTTTTTTCTAACTTACCTTGAATTCTATTCTGGAGTGAAATTTGTGAGGAGAGGAAATATGAAAATGTGGATCAACTTTGTCAGAATCTAGAAATGGGAGAATGGGGAGCAAAAGTGGTGGATGTCCTTTCATAGAGCAGGTGCATAGCTCCAAGAACATCCACATGTTAGCAAGGATCATTTAAAGAGCATAGATGACATTAGGCCAAAATTTTAGATTGCTCTTTAGACTCCCTAATTATTCTTTTTAAAAAACGTATATAATTTTGACTTTTATAAGATATTTTTAAAATTTAAGCACGGACAATATAGAAAATACAAATAATATAACAAACACCTCAACTCTCACAATCCAAGATTTGTAACTGTTACACTTTTATCTTATTTTATCTTTTTTCCTTCAGAGAAATAAAACATTATGAATGTAGCAAAAAGCCCCTTTAACCACCACTCTTAGTTATTTTCCATCTCCCTTCTATCCCACAGGCAGAAAAGTTCTTTTTAATTCAGATAAATGCCATTTTACTGTTCAAGTTGCTTTGCCACTTATTTTTAGTCCTTGTGTGTGCGGCTTTTTATTTTATTTTATTTTTGAGAGACGGGGGGGGGTGTGGGGGCGAGAGAGAGAGGGAGTGTGAGCACACACATGATTAGAGTAGAGGCCGAGAGAGGGGAACAGAGGATTAGAAGGTGTGCTGACAGCAGAGAGCCCGTTGCAAGGCTGGAACTCAAAAACTGTGAGATTATGACCTGAGCCAAATTTGGATGTTTTTAGTATATAAGTCATCCAGGCATGCCCCCATATATGTGGCTTTTTTGTATAGTATATGTTTATTTTTTTAAATTTTATTTAAATCCAAGTTAGTTAACACATAGTGTAATAATGGTTTCAGTAGAATTCTGTGATTTATCACTTACATAGAACACCCAATGCTCACCCCAACAAGTGTCCTCCTTGACACCCATCACAGGCTTAGTCCATCCCCCCAACCTAATACCCCTCCAGCAACTCTTGATTTGTTCTCTGTGTTTTAAGAGTCTTTTATGGTTTGCTTAGTCCATGTGTTTTTGAGATCAGTGCACACTGAACTAAATGGATCTAGTTTATTCCTTTTAGTGACATCATAGCATTATAATGTATGCATATACCATATTTTATATTTTTATATCCATTCCTTTACTAATGTATTTAGGTTGTTTCCAGTTCTCTTGCTATTCCAGAGAATGTTCTAAAAACATTGTTGTACATGTTTTCTTGTTTTAATGTTTATTTATTTATTTATTTAAATTTTTTAAAATGTTTATTTTTGAGGGGGAGAGAGAGACCATGCGCAAGCAAGGGAGGAGCAAAGAGAGGGAGACACAGGATCTGAAGCAGGTTCCAGGCTCTGAGCTGTCAGCAGAGAGCCTGAGGCAGGGCTCCAATTCAGGCACCATGAGATCATGACCTGAGGCTCAACCGACTGTGAGCCACCCAGGTGCCCCAATTTTTTTTTATTTTTAGAGGAGGGGGAGGGGCAGAGAAAGAGGGGGACAGAGGATCTGAAGTGTGCTCTGCACTAATAGCAGAGTCTGATGAAGGGCTCAAACCCACGAACCATGAAATCATGACCTGAGCCAAAGTCAGACATTTAACCGACTGAGCCGCCCAGGTGCCCCCGTGTGTGTTCTCTCGTGCATTGTGCAGGAGCTGACAGGATGTCTCACCTCTTTTTGAAAAATACAAGAGACTTAGCACCTTTAATTCTATACAGCAGCAGTCTATCTTACATGCTATTTTCTAAGGCACTTGAGTTCCCCTCTCTTTATATATTCATCATCAATATAATATACAGTTAGACAGTGACAGCATATTTAGATTTACTTAGAGCTTTATCAGTTTCGGGGTGCCTGGATGGCTCAGTCAGTTAAGCATCCAACTTCGGCCAGATCATGATCCATGGTTTGTGAGTTCGAGACTCTCATCAGGCTCCCAGTTGTCAGTGCAGAGCCCACTGCATATCTCTGTTCCCCTCTCTCTCTGTCCCTCCCTCACTCCCGCTCATGTTCTCTCTCTCAAAAATAAATTAAAAAAATTTTTAAATAAAGCTTTATCAGTTTCTTTGCTCACCATTCTTTTTTTTGGGAGAGGGGGGTCATTTATTTTTTTCTTTTGTATGCATATATGTGTGTGTGTGAGAAATAGACCATACAGATAAAAGTATATGAAAATGTGCCAGTACTACAGCATGTATGTATGAATTCACTTCAAAATAACCAGGGAGGGGAGAAAGTTGGTGATGGCATAGATAAAGTGAGATTAGTTGTGTATTGAAGATTCTTACTTAAAATTGGGTTGTAGATACAGGGAGCTTATGCTATTTGCTCTATTTTTTGTGTATAACTGAAAATTTTCATACATGTTAAAGAATTTAGAAAAAAGAAAAACCACTATTCTGACAGTAGAGGTCCTGAGCTCCCACACTTTGTAGCTGACTAGCTATGTCACTTTTTACAAGTCACTTCCTTCCTCTGGGTCTCAAGTTTTTTCTCTCTAAAATGAGAATTGAAGTAGTTGATATTTAAAAGCCTTTCCTGCTTGGATATGGTAAGAAACATTATAAATCTTTTTCATTTTGCTATTGTTTTTTATTTTTATTGAGATATAATTCACATACCAATAATTCACCATTTTAAGGTGCACAATTCAGTGATTCTTGGTATATTCACAAGGCTGTGCAATCATCATCACCATCTAATTCTAGAACATGTTTATTCCCCCAAAAAGGAATCCCATACCGATTAGCATTCATTCTCAATTCTCTTACTCTAGCCCTTAGTAACCACTAATCTACTTTCTGGTTCCATGGATTTACCTATTTTGGACATTTAATATAAATGGAATTAAGTCATTATTTTTAAAAAAAATCACTCTTTCACTTAGCATGTTTTCAAGGTACTTCATTCCTTTTTATGGACAAATAATATTCCATCTTATGGATAACATCACATTTTGTTTACTCACTTATCAGTTGATGGATATTTGGGTTATTTATCCTCTTTGGCTCTCATAAGTAATGCTGCAATGAACATTCATATGCATGTATTTGTGTGAACATGTCTTATCAATTCTCCTTGGTATAAACCTAGAGATAATGCCGTCATATGGTAACTCTCTATCTAATTTTTTGAGAAACCGCCAGACTGTTTTCCACAGTGGCTGCATGAGGGTTCCAATTTTTCCACATTCTTACCAGCACTTTTTATTGTGTGTGTGTGTATGTGAGTGTGTGTTTTCTTTTTCTTTTTAATTATAGCTATTCTAGTAGGTGTAAAGTGGTTTCTCATTATGGTTTTAACTTGCACTTCCCTGATAACTAATGATATTGAGTATCTTATCATGTGCTTACTAGCCATTTATAGATCTTTTTTTGAGAAATGTCTATTTAATCTTTGCCTCTCCCCACCCCTCCATTTTAAAAGTAGGTCCCATGCCCAACATAGGGCTTGAACTCATGACCCTGAGCTTGAGAGTGTTATGCTCTACAGACTGAGGCAGCCAGGCACTCCTGCCCATTAAAAAAGTTTTTTTTAGTGTTTATTTTTGAGAGAGAGACACAGAGACAAGAGAGACAGAGCGTGAGTTGGGGAGGGGCAGAGAGAGCCGGAGATGCAGGATCTGAAGCAAGCTCCATCCAGGCTCTGTGTTGCCAGAACAAAGACTGATGTGGGGCTCAAACCCAGGAACTCAAGATCATGACCTGAGAGGAAGTAGGATGCTGAACTAACTGAGCTACCCAGGTGCCCCACCATTGCCCATTTTTTAATTGAGCTATTTTTCTTTTTTATTGAGTTGTAAGAGTTCTTGATATGTCTGGATGCTTATCAAATATATAATTTCAAATAATCTTCCTCTATGTTGTAGATTGTCTTTTCACTTTTCTGTTACACAAAATCTTTCATTTTTATAAAATCTAATTTATCTTTCTTTGGTTGCTTGTGTTTTAGGTACCATATCTAAGATATTGTTGCTTAATCTAAGACTGTGAAGATTAACACCTATGTTAGAACTTTATCTTTTTAGTTCTGTTATTTAAGTCTTTGATCCATTTTGAGTTAAATTTTTTATATGGTGTGAGATAGGGGTCTAAATTTATGAATTTGAACATGGTTATCTGTTGCCCCGGCACCATTTATTGAAAAGTCTATTCTTTCTCCAGTGAATGGCCTTGACTTCCTTGTCAGAAATCAACTGACCATAGATGTATGGGCTTATTTCTAAACTACTTATTCTATTCCATTGATATATATGTCTATTCTTATGCCAATATCATATCATTTTGATTAGGTTTGAAGTAAGTTTTGTAGTTGAGAAGTGTGAGCCCTTTGACTATTCTTTTTCAAGATTATTTTGGCAATTCCATGTCCCTTGGTTTTTCACATTAGTTTTAGGATCCGTTTTCTATTTCTGCAAAAAAGGTAACTAGAATTCATAAATGTAATTATATCACATTTCTCAGTGAAGACTTGTCTAGCTTGGTCATTGTTGTATTTCCAACACCCAGCACAGGGTCTGACCCAGAATAGGTTTTCAATATCTCATGAATGAATATGAATGATTCATTCAATATGAATGAATGAGAGGGAAAAATTATAGCTTAAAAAATAGCAATAAAATGTACCTAAGCCATGATATGGAAAATTATTATACCTCAAAAGCCACTTATATGCTACTTCCTGATCAAACTTTCTCTTCATTTCTTTGCCTTTCCTTTTTTTTTTCCTAACCTGACTGTGTATCTACCTCTAAACAATACACTGGTTAGTTTTGCCTATTTTTTTTTTTTTTAACTTTCATGTAAGTGAGATCATATTGTATGGATTCTATTATGGTCTGCTTACTTCAAAACACATTATGTTCTGCAATTCATTCATGCTAACACATTTAACTTTTTATTTTATTTATTAAAAATTTAAAAAATATTTATTTATTTTTGAGAGAGACACAGAGAGTGAGCGGGGGAGGGGCAGAGAGAGAGGGAGACACAGAATCAGAAGCAGGCTCCAGGCTCTGAGCCAACTGTCAGCACAGAGCTTGATGCAGGGCTGAACCCACAAACTGCGAGATCATGACCTGAGCTGAAGCAGGACACTTAACCGACTGAGCCATCCAGGTGCCCCTACATGTAACTTTTTAAAATTGAAGTGTAGCAGGGGTGCTGGCTGTCTCAGTCGGATAAGCATTTGACTTCTGCTCAGGTCATGATCTCACGGTTCTTGGGTTTGAGCCTCGTGTCGGGCTCTGTGCTGATGGCTCAGAGCCTGGAGCCTGCTTTGGATTCTGTGACTCCCTCACTCTCTGCCCTTCCCCTGCTCATTCTCTGACTCTCAAAACTAAATAAATGTTGAAGCGCATGGGTGGCTCGGTTAAGTGTCTGACTTTGGCTCAGGTTGTGATCTCACGGTTCATGAGTTTGAGCCCCGCATAGGGCTCTGTGCTGACAGTTCAGAGCTTGGAGCCTGCTTCGGATTCTGTGTCTCCCTCTCTTTTTGATTCTCCCCCACTCATGTTCTGTCTCTGTCTCTTAAAAATAAACATTAAAATTTTTTAAAATAAATAAATGTTAAAAAAATTTTAATTGAAGTATAGTTTTTAGGTGTACAACATGATTTGACATTTGTATATGTTGCAAAATGATCACCGCAATGTCTAGTTACCATTGTAAAAAATCCTTTGTAGAAATTGACTATTCAGACTTTCTATTTCTTTATGAAGCAGTACTGGAAGACTATATGTTTCTAGCCATTTTTCTATTTTTTGCCAGGTTGTCAAATGTGTTGGCATATAATTGCTTGTAGTAGTCTCTTATGGTCTCTTGTATTTCTTTGCTATCAGATGCAAAATGTGACATCAAAACATAAAAAGTTATGGAGGAGGGAGTAAAAATGCAGAGTTTTAAAATGCATTCAAAGTTCTTATCAACTTAAAATAGATTGTTTTTTGATATCACAGTTTACATCTTTTCATTTCATATATTCCTTAACTATTGTGGTTAGAATTATTTTTGGTACTTTTGCCTTTTAACCTTCAGGCTAGCTTTGTAAATTATTAACCCACTACCTTTATTATACATTTACCATTGGATTTTTATTCTGGTATGTTTTGTTCTTACAAATTTGTGCCCCCCCCCCCCTTTTTTTTAGCCTAAAGAAATTCTTTTAACATTTCTCGTAGGGCCAATTTAGTGGTGATGATGAATTAATCCTTTAGCTTTTGTTTGTCTGAAAAGTTGCTTATTTCTCCTTTACTCTTTTAAAAAAATTTTTATTTGAAGTAGGTTCCATGCCTAACATGGGGCTTGAACTTACCACCCTGAGACTGAGAATCACATGTTCTACTGACTGGGCCAGCCAGATGCCCCTCATTATCTCTCTTTTGATTCTGAATGATAGCCTTGCCAAATAGAGTGCTCCTGGTTGGAAGTTTTTCCCCCTTCAGCACTTTGAATATATCATGACACTTCCTTCTGGCCTGAAGCATTTGTTTCTCACATTGGGATTTGTTTTTTCTCTTGCTGCTTTTAAGATTTTTCTCTTCATCTTTAACTTGACATTTTAACTTTTTAAAAAAATGTTATTTATTTATTTTTGAGAGACAGAGAGAGACAGCGCCAGCAGGGGAGGGTCAGAGGGAGACGGAGATACAGTTTCTGAAGCAGGCTCCAGGCTCTGAACTAGCTGTCAGCACAGAGCCCGACTGGGGGCTCAAATCCACGAACCGTGAGATCATGATCTGAGCTGAAGCCAGATGCTCAACCGCTTAACCGACTGGGCCACCTAGGCGCCCCAACTCTTGACATTTTAATTATAATGTGTCTTGGTGTGGATCTCTCTGGGTTTATCTTTTTTGGAACTCTGGCTTTCCTGAATCTGGATGTCTGTTTCCTTCCCCATGTTAGGATTTCAGCTATTAGTTTTTCAAAGACATTTTCTGCTCCTTTCTTCTCTCTCTCTCCTTTTGGGACCCCTGTAATGCAGATGTTATTCTGTGTGATGTTGTCTCACTTTTTAAAATTAATTTTTCTTTTTGCTGCTCTTATTGGGTGAGTTCTACTTCCCCCTTTTCGAGCCCACTGATTCTTTCTTCTGTGTCATCAAGTCTGCTGTTGTACCCCTCTAATGTGCTTTTTCAGTGCAGTTATTGTATTCCTTAGTTCTGTAACTTCTGTTTGGTACTTTCTTATCTTTTCTGTCGTTTTGTTGAAGTTCTCACCATGTTCATACATTCTTCTCCAGACTTCAGTGAGCATCTTTATGATTATTATCCTGAACTCTTTTATCAGGTAAATTACTTCCTTTGTTTCATTAAGGTTTTTCCCCACTGGGGTTTTATCTTGTTCCTCTTTTTGGAACATACCCCAGGCTCCTTATTTTTCTTGACTCCGTTTCTATGCATTAGGTGAAACGGCTATCTTTTCCAGTCTTAAGGAGTGGCCTTTTGTAGGAAAGAAAACCTGTCGTTTAACCTTGCAGTAGCTCTTGGTTGTTTCTCCAACTTTAGTGATTGTCTAAGCAACCTGATTTAGTGCTCGCTTCGGCAGCACATATACTAAGCAACCTGATTTATTCTTTAAAAAAATTTTTTTTAAAGTTTATTTTTGAGAGAGAGAGAGAGAGAGCACAAGTAGGGGAGGGGCAGATCGAGAGGGAGACAGAATCTGATGGCTCTAAGCCTGACCTGTCAGCACAGAGTCCGACATGGGGCTTGAACCCACAGATCATGATATGAGCCAAAGTTGGTCACTCAACCACCTGAGCCACCCAGACACCCCAACCTGGTTTATTCCTGATGGGTCCCAGCTATTGAGAGACTTTCAGTTTCAGAGGGAGGGTCTCAGGTAGCCCCCAGTTTCAGGCTAATTGGAAAGTAGACCCTCAGGCAGCAGCTTTTAAGGTATGCAAATATATACAGTCCTGTGGTACCATAGTGGTTAACCCTGCTGGCCTCCAGACCAGGAAATCTGGAAGTGTCTCCTTGGAGACAGTTGCAAAACTGGGGGCTCCAGATGAATTCTTTCTGGGAGGTATTAGAAAACTGTAGCAAGGCCAAGGGAGAGTGCAAAGATGGCATCCCCAGGCTACGTTCCCTGGGAGAATTTCTGTAGCCTCTGGATGTGTGGCAACCTGAAATTTGCCCCTCTATTCATGTCTTCTGTCCATTTTTAACTGGATTGTTTGTTTTTCTGGATGTTGAGTTTCACAAGTTCTTTATATACTTTGGATACTAACCCTTTATCAGATATATCATTTGCAAATATCTCCTCCCATTCTAAAGGTTACATTTTAATTTTCTTGATTATTTCCTTCAGTGTGTAGAAGCTTTTTCTTTCTTTCTTTCTTTTTTTTTTTCTGTTGTCCCAATAGTTTACTATTGCTTTTATTTCCCTTGCCTATGGGGACATTGTCTAGAAAAAAGTTGCTAAGGCTAGTGTCAGAGAAATTACAGCCTGCGCTCTCTTTAAAGATTTTTATGGTTTCAGGTCTTTTTTGTTTATTTGTTATCTGTTTATTTTTGAGAGAGAAAGAAAGAGCATAAATGGGGCAGAGGGAGACAGAGGATCCAAAGCAGGCTCTGAGATGTCAGCACAGAGCCTGATTCAGGCCTCAAACTCATTAGCTGTGAGATTATGATCTGAGTTGAAGTCAGACACTTAACCAATTGAGCCACCTAGGAGCCCCTGTTTTCAGGTCTTGCATTGAGTAGTTAATCCATTTTCAATAGATTTTTGTGTATGATGGAAGACAATGAGTGGGTCATTTCCATTCTTTTGCATGTTGCTGTCCAGTTTTCCTAACACCGTTTATTGAAGAGAATTTTTTTCTCACTGGATATTCTTTCTTACTTTGTCAAAGATTAATTGACCACATAACCATGGGTTTATATTTGGGCTTTCTATTCTATGCTATTCTATTGACCTATAGGTCTGTTTTTGTGATCTATATGTCTGCTTTGATTACTTCGCTTTGTAATTATAACTTGAAGTTTGGAATTGTGATGCCTCCAGCTTTGCTTTTCTTTTTCAAAATTTCTTTGGCTATTCAGGGTCTTTTGTGCTTCCCTACAAAGTTTAGGATTATTGGGGCACCTGGGTGGCTCAGTCTGTTAAGCATCTAACTTTGGCTCAGGTCATAATCTCACAGTTCATGGGTTCAAGCCCCGCATTGGGCTCTGTGTGGACAGCTCAGAGCCTGGAGCCTGCTTCGGATTCTGTGTTTCCCTCTCTCTGCTCCTCCCCTGTTCATTCTCTCTTTCACTCTCAAAATTAAATAAACATTAAAAACTTAAAAAAATCATTTGGGATTATTTGTTCCAGTTCTGTGAAAACTGTTGTTGATATTTTGATAGAGATTGCATTAAATGTGTAGATTGTTTTGGGTTATATAGACAATTTTTCTTCCTATCCATGAGCATGGGTTATTTTTCCATTTCTTTGTGTCTTCATCAATTTCTTTCATCAGTGTTATATAGTTTTCAGAGTACAGGTCTTTCACCTCTTTGGTTAGGTTTATTTCTATTATTATTATTAGTCTTATCTTATTATTTTTGGTGCAACTGTAAATGGGGATTGTTTCCTTAATTTCTCTTTCTGCTGCTTATTGGTGTACAGAAACACAATGGATTTCTGTAGAATGATTTCATGCCCTATGACTTTACTGAATTTGTTTATCAGTTATAGTATATTTTTGGTGGAGTCTTTGAGGTTTTTCATCATGACATCTGCAAATAGTGAAAGTTTGACTTCTTCCTTGCCTATTTGAATTCTTTTTATTTCTTTTTGTTATCTGATTGCTGTGGCTTGGACTTCTAGTACAATGTTGAATAAATATGGTGACCGTGGGCATCCTAGTCTTGTTCCTGATTTTAGGGAAAGCCTCTTAGTTTTTCCCCATTGAGGATGATGTTAGCTATGGGTTTTTCCTATATGGCCTTTATTATGTTGAGTTATGTTCCCTCTAAATTTACTTTGTTGAGGGTTTTTATCGTGAATGGATGTTGTACTTTGTCAAATGCTTTTCCTGCCTTTATTATCTTTTTTTGCAGTGAAAGTACTTCTTTTTATTATATAGTTTATTGTCAAGTTGGTTTCCATATAACACCCAATGCTCTTCCCCACATGTGCCCTCCTCCATGTCCATCACCCCCCTTCCCCTTTCCCCCTCCCCCTTCAGCCCTCAGTTTCTTTTCTATATTCAAGAGTCTCTCATGATTTGCCTCCCTCCCTCTCCCTAACTCTTTTTACCCCCTTCCCCTCCCTATGGTCCTCTGTTAAGTTTTTCCTGTTAGACTTATGAGTAAAAACATATGGTATCTGTCCTTCTCTGCCTGACTTATTTCACTTAGCATGACACCCTTGAGTTCCATCCACGTTGCCACAAATGGCCAGATTTCATTCTTTCTCACTGCCATGTAGTATTCCATTGTGTATATAAACCACATCTCAATCCATTCATCAGTTGATGGACATTTAGGCTCTTTCCATGATTTGGCTATTGTTGAAAGGGCAGCTATGAACATTGTGGTACATGTGACCCTATTTCTGCATTTATTGAAATGATCATACAATTCTTTGTTTTTAAGTTTGTTTATTTATTTATTTTGCAAGAAAAAGAGAGGGAAAAGGAGAGAGAGCGAGCAAGTGTAAGTTGGGGTGGGCAGAGAGAGGGAGAGAGAGCGGATCCCAAGCAGGCTCTTCATTGTCAGTGCAGAGCCCAATGCAGGGCTTAAACTCATGAAATGTGAGACCTGAGCTGCTTTACCTACTCAGCCACCCAGGTGCCCTGGGATCATATCATTCTTATCCTTTCTCTTACTGATGTGATGTATCACATTGATTGATTTGCAAATATTGTACCACCCTTGCAACCCAGTCATAAATCCCACTTGATCATGGTGAATGTTTTTTTTAAATGTGTTGTTGGATTTGGTTCACTAGCATTTTGTTGAGGAATTTTGTATCTGTGTTCTTCAGAGATATTGGCCTGTAGTTTTCGTTTTTTTTTTTAATTTTCTTAAGTTATTTATTTTTGAGAGATAGAGAGAGAGACAGAGCATGAATAGGGGAGGGGCAGAGAAAGAAAGAGACACAGAATCTGAAGCATGGTCCAGGCTCTGAGCTAGCAGTCAGCACAGAGCTTGACATGGGGCTCAAACCCACAAACCATGAGATCATGACCTGAGCCGAAGTCGGAGGCTCAACCAACTGAGCCACCCAGGCGCCCCTGAATTTTCTTTTTTTGTGTGGTGTTTTTGTATGGTTTTTGCATCAGGGTAATGCTGGCCTTAAATAATGAATTTGGAAGTTGTCCTTCCTTTTCTATTTTTTGGAATAGTTTGAGAAGAGTAAGTATTAACTCTTCTTTAAATATTTGGCAGAATTTGCCTGTGAAGCCATCTGGTCCTAGACTTTTGTTTGTTGGAATTCCACCCCCCCCAAGTTTTTATTTAAATTATAGTAAACATATATGGTAAAATTGGTTTTAGGGATAGAATTATTGATTAATCATTTACATATAACTCCCAGTGCTCATTACAACAGGTGCCCTCCTTATTAGCCCATCCCCCACCCCCCTCCTCCATCAATTTTGTCTATTCTCTGCAGTTAAGAATCTCTTATGGTTTGCTTCCCTCTCTCTCTCTCTTTCTTTTTTCCCCCTTCCCCTATGTTCATCTGTTTTGTTTCTTAAATTCCACATATGAGTGAAATCGTAGTATTTGTCTTTCTCTGACTGACTTATTTCACTTAACGTAATACACGCTAGCTGCATTCATGTCACTGCAAATGGAAAGGTTTCATTTTTTTTGATATCTGAGTCATGTTCCATTGCATATATCTGTATCCATATACAGACCACTTCTTCTTTATCCATTCACCAGTTGATGGGCATTTGGGCTCTTTCCACAATTTGGCTACTGTTGATAATGCTGCTGTAAACATCATGGTGCATGTGCCCTTTGTGCCTTAGTATTTTGTATCCTTTGGATAAATACATAAGTAGTGCAATTACTGGGTCATAGGGTAGTTCTAATTTTAACTTTTTCTTGAGTGTTTATTTTATTTTTAAGAGAGACTGTGCATGAGTAGTGGAGGGACAGAGAGAGAGGGAGACATAGAATCCTAAGCAGGTTCCAGACTCTGAGCTGTCAGCACAGAACCCACACAGAGCTTGACCCCATGAACCGAGAGATCATGATCTGAGCTGAAGTCAGATGCTTAACTGACCGAGCCAACCAAGCACCCCATATTTTTAACTTTTTGAGGAAAGTCCTTACTGTTTTCTAGAGCAGCTGTACCAGTTTGCATTCCCACCAATGCTCTAGGAGGTTCCCCTTTGTCCACATCCTTGCCAACATCTGTGGTTTCCTGTGTTATGAATTTTAGCCATTCTGACAGGTATAAGGTGATATTTCATTGTGGTTTTGATTTGTATTTTCTTGATAATGAGTGATGTTGATCATCTTTTCATGTGTCTTTTAGCCATCTGGATGTCTTCCTTGGAAAAATGTTTGTTCATGTCTTCTGCTTCTTTCTTTTTTTTTTTAATGCTATTTACTTATTTATTTAGACACAGAGAAAGAAAGAATATGTGTGCATGCGTACAACAAGGAAGAAACAGAGAGAGGGAGAGAGAGAGAATCCCAAGCAGGCTCCATGCTGCCAATGCAAAGCCTGATGTGGAGCTTGAATCCACCAACTTCAAGGTCACAACCTGAGGCAAAACCCAGAGTCAGATGTTTAACTGACTGAGCCACCCACGTGCCTCACTTCTGCCTATTTATTTCTGGATTATTTATTTTTGGGTGTTGAGTTTGATAAGTTCTTTATATATTTTGGATACTAATCTTTTATCAGATATGTCAGTTGCAAATATCTTCTCCCATTTCATTTGTTTCCCATTCCATTCCCATTCCATCTGTTTCTTAGTTTTGTCAATTGTTTTTTTTTTTTTTACCATGCAGGAGTTTTTCATCTTGATGAGGTCCCAATAGTTCATTTTTGCTTTTGTTTCTCTTGTCTCTGGAGATGTGTTTAGTAAGAATTTGCTATGGCTGAGGTCAAAGAGGCTGCTGTCTGTGTTCTCCTCTATGATTTTGATGGTTTCTTGTCTCACATTTAGGTCTTATAACCATTTTGAATTTATTTTTCTGTTTGGTATAAGAAAGTTGTCCATTTTCATGCTTCTGCATGTTGCTATCTAGTTTGTTTTCCCAACATCATTTTTTTGAAGAAACTGCCTTTTTTCCATTGGATATTCTTTTCTGTTTTGTCAAAGATTAGTTGACTATATAGTTGTGGGTCTATTTTTGGTTTTCTATTCTGTTCCACAGATCCAGGTGTCTGTTTTTGTGTCAGTACCATACTCTCTTGATTATAGCTTTGTAATATAGTTTGAGATCTGGAATTGTGATGCCTCCAGCTTTTCTTTTCTTTGCTTTCTTTTCTTTTTAAAAATAATTGTTCTTTACACTTTTTTAAAGTGTTTATTTTTGAGAGAGAGACAGAGTGCAAGTGAGGGAGGGGCAGAGAGAGGGATAATCCAAAGCAGACTCCAGGCTATGAACTATCAGCACAGAGTCTGACCTAGGGCTTGAACTCACAGACTGTGAGATAATGACTTGAGCTGACGTCAAACGCTTAACCAACTGAGCTCCCCCTTGTTTCTTTTTTTTCAAGATTGTTTGGCTATTTGGTGTCTTTTGTGGTTCCATGCAAATTTCAGTATTGTTTGTTCTAGGTCAGGGAAAAATGCTGGTGGTATTTTGATCAATATTGCATTAAATGTGTAGGTTGCTTTGGGTAGTATAGACATTTTAACAATATTTGTTCTTCCAGTCCATAAGCATGGAATGTTTTTCTGTTTCTTGCATCCTGTCAATTTCTTTCATAGGTGTTCTATAGTTCTCAGAATACATATCTTTTACCTCTTTGGTTAGGTTTATTTCTAGGTATCTTATGGTTTTTGGTACAATTTTAAATGAGGATTGTTTTCTTAATTTCTTTTTCTGCAACTTCATTATTGGTGTATAAAAATGCAGCAGATTTCTGTATGTTGATTTTATATCCTGGAATTTTGCTGAATTTATGTATCAGTTCTAGTAATTTTTTGGTGTAGTCTTTCAGGTTTTCTACATTGAGTATCATGTTGCCTGTGAATAGTGAAAGTTTGACTTCTTCCTTGCCAATTTGGACACCATTTATTTCTTTCTGTTGTCTAATTGCTGAGGCTAGGGACTTCCAGTACTATGTTAAATAACAGTAGTGAGAGTGGACACTTCTTTCTTGTTTCTGACCATAGAGGAAAAGCTCTCGGTTTTTCCCCATCGAGGATGATATTAGCTGTGTGTCTTTCATATATGGCCTTTATGATTTTAAGGTATGTTTCCTCTATCCCTGGTTTGTTGATGGTTTTATCAAGAATTCATGCTATATTTTGACAAATGCCTTTTCTGCATCTATTGAGAGGATCATGTGGTTCTTATCCTTTCTTTTATTGATGTGGTGTATCATGTTGATTGATTTGAGAACGTTGAACCACCCCAGCAGCCCAGGAATAAATCCCACTTGATTGTGGTGAATAATTCTGTGCAGTTGACTATAATTTGCTAGTATCTTAAGAATTTTTGCATCCATGTTCTTCAGGGATATTAACCTATAATTCTCCTTTTAGTGGTGTCTTTGGTTTTTGGAATCAGGGTAATGCTGACCTCACAGAATGAGTTTGGAAGTTTTCCTTCCATTTCTAATTTTTGGAAAAGTTTGAAAAGAATAGGTATTAAGTCTTCTTTAAATGTCTGGTAGAATTCTTCTGGGAAACCACCTAGGCCTGGGCTTTTCTTTGTTTTGTAAGTTTTGATTACTGATTTAATTTCTTTGCTGGTTATGGGTCTTTTTATATTTTCTATTTATTCATGTTTCAGTTTTGGTAGTTTGTATATTTCTAGGAATTTAACCATTTCTTCTAGGTTGTTCAATTTGTTGCCATAAAGTTCTTCATAATATTCTCTTTAAAATTTTTTTAATTTATTTTTGAGAGTGAGGGAGAGGCAGAGAGAGAGAGAGGGAGAGAGACAGAATCCCAAGTAGGCTCCACACTTTTAGCACAGAGTCCAATGTGGGTCTCAAATTCATGAGCTGTGAGATCATCACCTCACCTAAAATCAAGAGTCGGGTGCCTAACCTACTGAGTCACTCAGGTGCCCATAATATTTTCTTATAATTATTTATATTTCTGTGGTGTTGGTTATTATTTTTTCTCTCTAATTTATTATTTTATTTCCTTGGGTCTTTTTTTTTCTTGATAAGTCTGGGTAGTGGTTTATCAAATTCATTGATCTTTTTCCAAAGAACCAGCTCTCAGTTTCACTGATCTGTTCTATTGTATCTTTTAGTTTCTAGATCATTTATTCTGCTCTAATCTTATTATTTACTTCCTTCTGCTAGTTTTAGTTTGTTGTGGTTGTTGTCATCATCATCATTATTTTTGCTGTTGTTCTTCTAGCTCTTTTAGGTTATTTATTTGAGATGTCCAAAGTTTTTTTTTAATTTTTTTTTTTTTTTGAGAGAGAAAGAGAAGAAAGCACGAGTCCAGAAGGGGCATAGAGAGAGGGAAACAGAGGATCCCAAGCAGTCTTTGAGCTGACAGTGTAAAGCTCAATACAAGGCTCAAACTTATGAACCACAACATCATGACCTGGGATGAAGTTGGACATTTAACCAACCGAGTCACAATTTTTGAACTGTTGTGTTTTAATTTTCCTTTGCTTCATGTATTTTTTAAATTATTTCTTCTTTTTTTTTAAAAAAACAATATTTATTTTGAGGGAGGAAGAGAGAGTGTCTGTGCATCTGAACAGGGAGGGGCAAAGAGAGAGAGAAAGTGAAAATCTTTTTTTGGCGGGGGAGAGAATATTTTTCAAAAATTTTATTTACTTATATGATTGAGGCTGAGACAGCATGAGTGGCAAAGAGGCAAAGAGAAGGAGGGAGAGAGAATCCCAAGAAGACTCCACACTGCCAACACAGAATCTGACGTGGGGCTCAAACTCACTAAACCACAAGATCATGATCAGAGCCAAAACCAAGAGTTGGATGCTTAACCAACTGAGCTACCCAGGCTCCCCTGCCTAAAAATAATCTCTTGTAGGCAGCATATAGATGGTTCTTGTTTTTTTTTGATCTATTCTGTCACCATATCTTTTGATTGGAGCACCTAGTTCATTTACATTTAAAGTAATTATTGATAAGGGTGCTTGGGTGGCTCAGTCAGTTGAGCATCTGACTTTGGTTTAGGTAGGTCATGATTCATGGTTTGTGAGTTCAAGCCCCACACTGGGCTCTGTGCTGACAGCTCAGAGCCTGGAGCCTGCTTCAGATTCTGTACCTCCCCCTCTCTCTCTGCCCCTCCCCACTTGCACTCTGTCTCTCTCTCAAAAATAAACAAACATTTAAAAATGTTTTAAAAACCACAAAGCAATTATTGATAGATATATACTTATTGCCATTTTATTACTTGCTTTGTGGTTGTTTCTGAAGGTTTTCTTCTGGCTTAAAAAAATTTTTTTTAACGTTTATTTATTTTTGAGAGACAGAGCATGAGAAGGAGAAGGGCAGAGAGAGAGAGGAAGACACAGAATCTGAAGCAGGCTCCAGGCTCTAAATTGTCAGCAGAGAGCTCAATGTGGGGTTTGAATCCATGAACCATGAGATCATGACCTGGGCAGAAGTTGGACACTAACCAACTGAGCCACCCAGCTATCCCTTCTCTGACTCTTTCTTATTTTTCTCTCTTCCCTGGTTTCTCAGTTTTCTTTAGTGATATATTTGGATTTTTTTTCTCTTTTTTCTTTGCATATTTATTAGTGGTTTTTGATTTGTGGTCACTATTTGGTTTGCATACAATATCTTTTGCATATAGCAGTCTATATTAAGTTGTTAGTCATTTAAGTTTGAACTCATTCTTTACTCCTTTTCTCTCCACATTTTAGGTATATGGTATCATATTTTACATCTTTTTATTTTGTGACTTCCTTAACTGATGTTTTACAGAAATATTCATTTTTACTGCTTTTGTGTTTCCTACCTTCATATTGCCATTTTTTGGTCTTTCCATTCCTCTCAGAGTCTTCTTTAGTATTTCTTGTAGGGCTAGTTTGATGTTCATGAACTCCTTTAGCTTATGTTTCTCTGGGAAATTCTTTATTGATTGTTCTATTCTGAATGATAGCCTTGCTAGATAGAGTATTTTTGGCTACAAGTTTTTCCCTTTCAACATTTTGAATATACCATGCTATTCCTTTCTGGCTTGGAAAGTTTCTGCTGAAGAATTCACTGATAGCCTCATGGAGTTTCCTTTGCATGTTACTATCTCCTTTTGTCCTTCAGCTTTTAATATTTTTTCTTTATCATATTTTGCCATTTGATTTACAATATGTGTTGGTATGGATCTGATTTTGTTGATTTTGTTGGAGATTCTCTGTGAGTCCTAAGTTTGGATATCTGTTTCCTTCCCCAGATTAAGAAAGTTTCCAGCTATTATGTCTTGAAATAAGTTATCTGCCTGCTTTTTTCTCTCTTCTTCTTCTGGGACTCCTATAATATGAATGTTATTACATTTGAATGGAGTCCCTGAGTTCTCTAAGTCTAATCTTGTTTTGTGTAATTCCTTTTTCTCTTTTGTTCACCTTGATTACTTTCCATCACTTTGTTTTCTAGGTCATTAATTTGTTCCTCTGTTTCTTCCAGCCTGCTGTTCATTCCATCAAGTATGTTCCCCATTTCATTTATTGAGTCCTTTATCGGTGCTATGCTATTCCACATTTCTTTTTTTTAATTTTTAAAATATTTATTTATTTATTTAGAGACAGAGTGCCAGCAGCAGAGGGGGAGAGAGAGGGAGACACAGAATCTGAAGTAGACTCTAGGCTCTGAGCTGTTCAGCACAGAGCCCAACGTGAGGCTCTAACTCGCGAACCATGAGACCATGATCTGACCTGAATTCAGATACTTAACTGACTGAGCCACCCAGGTGCCCGATGTTTCTTTTTTTTTATTTTTAATGTTTATTTATTTTTGGGAGACAGAGAGAGACAGAGCATGAATGGGGAGGGGTAGAATGAGAGGGAGACAGAGCTGCTGAAATGACCAAAGCATATTGTAGTTATTAACCAAATTGGGGCTGACAAAAGATGCTGTTATAGACAAATGACAGCATTCTCTAGGGCTAAGTTGCTTCCCAGTGGAGTAGCGTTATGAACTCTCAGACATGCTATTTATAAAAGGTCTGCTCATTAGCCTGTTGAACTAGTTAGAGCTTTCCTGTGACTGAACCCAGGCTTGAAAAGCATGCATCAGTATAGTTTGAAAAAGGGTTTTAAAACAGGGAAAGTAGAGGGGCGCCTGGGTGGCTCAGTTGGTTGAGTGTCTGACTTCAGCTCAGGTCATGATCTCACAGTTTGTGAGTTTGAGCCCCACATTTGGCTCTGCTCTGACAGCTCAGAGCTTGGAGCCTTCTTTGGATTCTGTGTCTCCCTCTCTCTTTGCCCCTCCCCTGTTCGCTCTCTGTCTCTCTCTCTCTGCCTCTCTCTCAAAAATAAATAAAGATTAAAAAAAACTAAAACCAGGTAAAACAGGGAATGTAGAGCAAAACGGAGAGAACTACTGCTCTCCAGAGTATGAAACAACTGTTCTTAGCATCAGCAGAAAGTGGCCACCTGTTGTTTGCTTCTATTGTTAACAAGATCTTCTGAAATCATTGATCTTGACTTCCTATCACCAAATATCTTAGGCCAATTTAGTCACCTGTTTCTACTGAGTCATCTGTCCAGCTGGCATGGTGACAACCCAAATTGTCTTGGTTTGCACTTGTTCTTTCAGTCCTCTGGTATATTCTAGGGTTATTGTCATACATGTGTCCTGAATGTGCGTTTCCCTTCCCCAAATTGTTGTGGGTTGTTTTCTAACTTGTTTCTTAATTGGCTAAATTAATTTTTTATTATTTATTTATTTATTTTTTAATGTTTGTTTATTTTTGAGGGAGAGTGACAGAGTGTGAGGCAGGGGAGGGGCAGAGAGGGAGGGAGGCAGAGGTGCTGAGCTGACAGCAGCGAGCCCGACACAGGGCTCAAAGTCACAAACCATGAGATCATGACTTGAGCCAAAATCAGATGCTTAACCAACTGAGCCACCCAGGCGCCCCTTAATTGGCTAAATTTAAATGGACACCTGCTATTCAGAAATGCCACATTTAGTATTTAAGTAATGAGTGAATTCATGAAAAGCAATAGAACTTTCAAGTTAAGAAGTTTATTGAAGCAAAACTCAAATAATTTAATTTTGAAAATGAGTTGTCAAGGAGTGGGTGTGGACAGAGGAAGAAAGAACCTGAAAGTAAAGGCAAATATTGATGGTCTCTCACCAGATTCGCAACACCTGTATAGATTTTGCTTTCAACCTTTATATACTCTTTTACGTGTTTTTCTAATTGCTAGTTTTGTTCATCACATGATAGCTTGCATTTCACAGATTTCACATTTTTGGTGTGTTTGTTCCACAGTGCCTTAAATATTTTTAATGTTCATTTATTTTTGGGAGACAGAGAGACGGGGTGGCAGAGAGAGAGGGAGACACAGTATCTGAAGCAGGTTCCAGGCCCTGAGCCGTCAGCACAGAGCCCGACGGGGGCTCAAACCCATGAAACACAGGATAACGACTTGGGCTGAAGTCCAACGCTCAACCAACTGAGCCACCCAGTCAACCCCACAGTGCCTTTTAAATTCATACCCTTGGTGCCTATCATGGCTTCTATTACATAATAAATATTCAACAAATCTTGTTAAATAAATGATTGAATGGGTGAATGCTATCAAAAAGGAGTTGAGGGCTGGTTTAGTTGGTGGAACATATGACTCTTGATCTTGGGATTTTAAGTTTGAGCCCCACATTGGGTGTAGAGATTACTTAAAAAGAATCTTAGAGAAAAAAGAAATTGAAGGATATTTTGGAATCACATTTACTACACTACTAAGGAACATTAAGATACCTTTGCCATGGGGCACCTGGGGGGCTTAGTCGGTTAAGCCTCTGACTTTGGCTCAGGTCAGATCTCACATTCGTGGGTTCGAGCCTCGCATCGGGCTCTGTGCTGACAGCTAGCTCAGAGCCTGGAGCCTGCTTCCGGTTCTGTGTCTCCTTCTCTCTCTGCCCCTCCCTCTCTCATGCTCTGTCTCTGTATCAAAAATAAATAAAACATTAAAAAAATAAAGAGACTATTATAAAAAAAAGATACCTTACCTTCCTTTTCTCTCTTTTCTTCTCTGTCAACATTTATTGAGCACTCAGTATAGGTAACTACTGTGTTACATGCTAGAAATTGCAGTGATTTGCTCTTTCATCTTGAAATAATTTGGCAGTTAATAAAAAGCTTTAAAGTTTGTTGTTTAGGGGCACCAGTGTGGCTCAGTTGGTTAAGTGTCCAATTCTTGATCTTGGTTCAGGTTGTGATCTCATGGTTGGTGAGACTGAGCCCTGTGATGGGCTCTGAGCTGATGGCGTGAAGCCTGCTTAGGAGTCTCTCTCTCCCTCTCTCTCTGCCCTTCCCATGTCTGCATGCAAGTGCATGCTCTCTCCCTCAAAATAAATACACATTTTTTTAAAAGTTTGTTACTTGGGGCACCTGGGTGGCTCAGTTGGTTGAGCGTCCGACTTCGACTCAGGTCATGATCTCACGGTTTGTGGGTTAGAGCCCCAAGTTGGGCTCTGTGCTGACAGCTCAGAGCCTGGAGCCTGCTTCAGATTCTGTGTCTCTTTCTCTGCCCTCCTTTGTTCATGCTTTGTGTCTCTCTGTTTCTCAAAAATAAATAAATGTAAAAAAATTTTTTTAAGTTTATTATTTAAAAATAGCCAGTTCTTGGGTTTGATGACATGGTGTAAGTATAAGGCTTACAGTTTTATTATTGGTCTGAGGCTACACTTCACAGAACCATTAGATTTTTCATTTCATTTCATTTCATTTATTTATTTATTTATTTATTTATTTATTTATTTATTTATAGAGAGAGTGAATGGAGGAGAGGGGCTGAGAGAGAGACAGAAAGAGAGAGAGAGAGAATCTTAAACAGGTTCCATACTCAGTGCAGAGCCCTCCATTGGACTCAATCCCATAACTCTGGGATCATGACCTAAGCCAAAATCAAGAGTCCATTGAAAAACTGACTGAGCCACCCAGGTGCCCCACCATTAGAATTTAAAAATATTTTTGACTTCGTTAGTGATAGCTATTTTATAATTTTAAATAATTAGTGTCTGGAGTAGGCATTTTTAGCCTGAGATTGAGGCATAAAGGTAAATGTATGGTCTTGGAGGAACAAAGGCAATCCTCTGACAGTTTGTAAATATGTGCTGTACATATTTATTTTTCTGAGGGATATAGATTCTCAAAGGAGTCTATAACCCCAAAAAACAACACTCTTTGCTTTGCTTCGTTAAGCTCCCTGAATAGTGCTCTTTGCTACATTGTCTGTGGTTAAGTGCCTGAGTAATATAGTCATAGTCCCTGTGTTTGACTCTTGGCTCTGCTATGTAATAACTGTGTGACCTTAAACAAGTCATTTAACCTGTCTGTGCATCAGTTTCCTCATCTGTAAAATGGAGATAACTATGGTACTATGTCATAGGATTGTGGTGAGGATTATATGACTTAATATATATATATGTATAAATAGCTTAGAAAATGCTTAGCACATAGTACATAGTCTATATATATAATAGCTATTGTTTTTATAATTATCACATACATGTGGCATTGATGATAATGATGGTGAAAATCATGATGACTTATACCTTCCCAAAGCCACTTAAGAGTAAATAAAAATGAGCAACCATAAGAAATGTTGAATAACCGGCTGACCATTCTGGGTAAAGCTAATACAGCTTTTCTCTTCTTGTTCTACTTTAAAGGTAGATAGCCAGACTCTTAAGCCTGGGTAATCTGATTTGACTGCTGAGATGAGTGTATTCAAGTTGCATTACTGAGGCAAAAGCATTTTGACTCTTAGATTTAACTAACATGTGTACTGATTCTATTTTTCAGCCTGGGATGGAACTGACTCATTGCCTTGGTTGTGTTTTTACCCCATGGAATGTGCATTGTTGATGCTTTACCAATGGTAAACAATGAATGGGGAAATGGGAAATTTTGATTAGCAGTCAAAGCTTTTTGGTCCCAGTGCTCCCATAAAATACTGTGACAATCTGACAAACATTTTCTTTAAATCCCCATCTCTACCTACTCACCTGTACTGCTGAAAGGGTTAGTTGAATTAGATTAGATGAAAATTTATTACAAAGGTCTTAACTTTTTCTAGCTTTTAATGACCAAGGTTTTCTTTTGATAATTGAATTTCAGGGTTATGTGTTCACCTTTGTTGAGTCAATTATGCCTCCCCTCAAATGCCTGAGAGTGATTGTTCTTGAATTATTTTTGAGGTCTCTACTTTTTTTCCCTCTCTCTTCCTCATGCAGATAATTTCCAATTCCTGTAACAACTGTCTCCAGGAATTTGCTTCCTGTAATAATGGCTACTCCTCTCCCTGGGCTCTCCCTCTGGAAACAAATCCACTTAGGAACCCATGATCCAAGAGTGCCAAGTAGAAATTGTGTAAAGTGATTTTATTCAGGTGCTGGGTATCTAACAGACTTAAAATTCCATAGACCTATAGATAATTGCCCGGATATTTTCAGTAGTGAAAGATTGAAGCTTAAGGTCTAACCCCTATTGCATGTTTTTCAAAATGTGGTCCATGAGGACAGGATCAGCTACATAATTTTCAGGACCCAGTGTAAAATGAACAGGAAGGTCTCTTGTTCAGAAGTTAAGAATTTCAACAGCTACAAGAGAGCATTAAACACAAGTGAAGAGTCCTTTTGAGCACAAAAACCTAATGCAATAGCACAGGGGGTATGTCCATGAGACTAAGCCTGTGTGGAGCCCATGGCATCAGAAGCTATGGAATATGACTGGTAAATCTGATTTCTGGGGCCTTCCAGAGAGGTAATGAATTAGAATCTCTGGAGATAGTGTTTGTGAATCAACACTCTTAACAAGCTCTCCAATGTTAATTTTGTACACATACAAAAAACTGATAACCTCTTGCCTATTTCTTTCATTTGCTTGGAAAGAAAAAAGCAATTCTATCTTTTAAAAGTATATGGCTTGCTTGCCTTGATAGCTACCTGAGGTGGCTACCTTACTGAGTTTACTTTTACTTAAAAAAAAAAAAAAAAAAGAGAAGGAAAAGAACAACCCCCAATTTCCAGCCCCACCCTCTGACCATTTGGTCATATTTATTGGAATTTAATTCCAGATCAGTCCTATTTCTTCCACAGTGAATGCCTATCAGTTCTTGGCACTTATTTCTGCAAATTGTCTCTTCACTAAATTGCCACCTCAAGGGCTCCAGAATTCATACTGGGTAACATGATGAGAGAATTCTTATCAACTTACCCTAAGCACTTGGTTCTAAGTTCTGAGTTTAACCGTACATCAAGATATTTCAAGGTTAAGAAAACTTGTTTAGCACAACAAATGCTCTTTTTTCTTTTTATTACTGGCTCACAGTTTTCTGTGTGGGTGATTGCTTAAGTAGTCACTAAGCAGAACAGATGCTGTCTTGAATTTTTCCTTAATACAAAGCTGACAGATTTTTACTAGCAGGTGTTTCTAAATTACTTATGAAATTAATTTTCTTTATTGATTTTTCACCTCTATTTCCTGTTTTCCTCCCAGTATTCATAGCTTTTTAATGCAGAGCTTTATTACTCTATGTTTTTATTTTTTATCTATTTATTTTTAAAGTTTATTTATTTATTTTGAGAGAGAGAAAACTTGGACAGGGGAGGGACAGAGAGAGAGGAAGGGAGAGAATTCCAAACAGGCTCCATGCTGTCAGTACAGAGACCAATGCGGGGGTCAAACTCAAAACATGAGATCATGACCTGAGCAGAAATCAAGAGTTGAACCTCAACTGACTGAGCCACCCAAGCACTCCATATTACTCTATGTTTTTACAGTAATGTAAATTTTTGTTTCTATTTTCATTCTCACAGTAAATGAGAGACTAAAAGAAAACAGCTTTTTGTAACTTTGACATATTATGTAACTCTGAAATTCTTAAAAATATATCCTGCTTGCTTTTTATTTGGGCAAAGAACTTCTATGCAAGAAACACAAACTTATCATAAAACTCAACTATTTCACTCCTAGGTGTTTACCCAAAAAGTGAAAACATATGTCTTCTCAAAGATTTATATGTAAATGTTCATAGCAGCTTTTATTCATAGCAGTCAAGAACTGGAAATTACCCAAACATTCATGAGTGGGTGAATAGGTGAAATGTGATATATGCATACTACTCAACACTAGAAAGGAATCGTGTACTGATATGTGCAAAAACATGAATGAATCTCCAAAACACCATGTTGAGTGAAAGAAGTCAGACACAAAGGAATACGAACTGCACAATTCCATTGATTTGGAATTTTAGAAAAGGTAAAACTAATCTGACAGAAAAATCAATGCTTGCCTGGTTTGGGGGGGGTATTGACTCCAAAGGGGCACGAGGAAATTTGTGTTTGGGGGGGTGTTGGAACATTCTATATTTTGATTGAAGTGATGCTTCCATGAGTGTATACCTTTGTCAAAACTCATTTGAACTGGATGACTCCTGAACTTCCCTCCTCTCATGGATACACCAAGTGCATAGCTACACACAGAGCAATACCTCTGAGGGAAATCCAGAAACTACCTATACACTGAGTGAATGAGAAAAGACTCATCTCAGGATGTACAGGTAAGGGGGAAACACACTCTTACCATAAATCCCACCCCCAGCATAGCATCATGCTATTGGGAGGGAACTCCCAGCTTCCAGCTTTTCCCTGAGGAGCAAAGGATTTGAACTTCACATTTCATGCCCTAGCTTTTAAGATTTCACCTGAAGGATGGGCCTCCAAAACACCTAGCTCTGAAAGTCTATGAGGCTTGCATCCACAAGACCCACAAGAATATAGCAAACAAAGAAGCAGTTGTTAACTGGCAATTAGCACTCAACAGCTATCCCACCAGGATCAGTGCAGAGAGAGTAGGCAAAAATGTGTATATATCAGCCTTTCCCCAAAATGGGTCCATTTGTATACTTTGAAAGCTGCTTCCTGAGGCTGGGGTTTCTAATTTAGCACACATCTAGGGACTGGCTGTGACCTCCCCAGAGACCAAGGAAACTGATGGACATTTCTCCCACTATCTCCTTCCAACCCCCCAGGTCACCAGTATTCCCCTTGAGTGACTGTGCACACACTGTGCCCCAGCTTTTGCAGCTGTTTCCCAAGGCACAGGTGTCTGGATTACCTGGCTCTCATAGTCAAAGGAACTTACATTCATAAGTCCCATAGGACTACAGCAAACAAGAAGCAGCTCTTAATGGGTGCAAGAGTATCTCTTTGTAATTTTAGACCTGGGCCCAGTGCAGAAGGAGCAAACAAAAATGCCCATCTCCTAGTTTCTCCCTGGAAGGGGATTAACTACATACTTTATTATTTTTTTTTCTAATTTTTTAAAATGTTTATTTATTTTTGAGAGACAGAGAACAAGCAAGGGAGAGGCAGAGAAAGGGAGACACAGAATCTGAAGCAGGCTCCAGGCTCTGGGCTGGGAGCCACTAAGAACAAAGAAGGTGGCTTGGATAATCACAAAGGTTTGGGAGATAACCAGGAGCTCAGGATGGGCTGGTTGACAAAGTTGGTCTCCTACATGGGACCACTCTGTCAAAAATTGGAAGAGGTAGCTGTTTTATCTAATATACAGAAACCAACACAAAGAATCAAGGAAAATGAAGAAATAGAGATATGTTTAAAATAAGAGACAAATTTCCAGAAACAGATGTAAATGACACAAAGATAAATAATTAATCTGTTCGAGTCCAAAATAAGGGTCACAAAGATGCTCACCAAGGACAGGAGACTGATGTATGAACAAAGTGAGAATTTTAACAAAGATTTTGAAAATATTAAGAAGTACCAAACAGAGGAACTTGGCTGGTTCAATTGGAAAAGCATGAGACTCTTGATCTCAAGGTTGTGAGTTCTAGCCCCATGATGGGTGCAGAGATCACTAAAAAATAAATCAAATTTAAAAAGGTACCAAACAAAACTATAGAGCCAAAGAATAACTGAACTGAAAATATCAATAGAGGGGTTTGACAAAAGACTACATCAAATAGAAAAAAAGGATCAGCAAAACTAGAAGTCAGGGCAGTGGAATTCATCCAATCAGAGGAGCAAAAGGAAAAAGAATGAAAAAAAAGTAAAGATTCTGTAAAGACTTATATCATCAAGCATACAAATATATACATTATAGAGGTCTCAGAAGGAAAGGAGAGACAGAAAAAGGCAGAAGGCTTATTCAAAGAAATAATGGTTAAAAACTTCTCAAACATGGAGAAAGACACAGATATCCAGATCCAGGAAATATAGAGCATTCCAAAAAGAGAAACCAAAGAGAACCACACCAACTGACATTATAATTAACCTGTCAAAAGTTAAAGAAAAGAGAGAATCTTAAAAGCAGCAAGAGAAAAGCAACTTGTTATGAACAAAGGAGCCCCCATGATAGTTTCAGCAGATTTTTCAGCAGAAACTTTGCAAGTCAGGAATGGCATGATATATTCATGGTGCTGAAAGAAAATACTCATATCACCTGTATACCTGAAAACTCATCTAACATCGTGTGTCAGCTATACATCAATAAAAAAGAAAATCATTAAAACACAAAAGAAGGGACAACAGAAAAAAAAAGAATTATAAAACAACCAGAAAACAAAGAACAAAATGGCAATAGTAAGTTCTTATCTTTCAATAATTGCTTTAAATGTAAATGGACTAGATTCTCCAATCAAAGGATGTAGAGTGGTTGAAAGCATAAACAAAAAAACAAGACCCAGTTCTATGCTGCCTACAAGAGACTCATTTTAAATTTAAGGACACACATAGCTGGAAAGTGAAGAGATGGAAAAAGATATTACATGCAAATGGAAGCCAAAAGAAAATACATCTAAACTATACTTATATCAGAAATTAGACTTTAAGCCAAAGGCAGTAACAAGAGACAAAATCCATTATATAAAGGGATAAATTCATCAAGATGATATAACATTAGTAAATATTTATGCTTCAAACATAGGAGAACTTAAATATTTAAATATATAAAGCAAATATTAACATATTAATAGGGAAAAAAGCAATACAATAATAGTAGGGGACTTCAATACTCTACTTTCAACTATGGATGGAACATCCAGACAGAAAAATCAATACAGAAACATTGGACTTTAACTACATATTTGACCAGATGGATCTAATAGGCATTTTACAGAACATTCCATCGAATAGCAGCAGAATATACAATGCACATGGAACTTCTTCAGCGCACATGGAACATTCTCCAGGATAGATTTCATTTTAAGCCACAAAACAAGTTTTAAAAACTTTCAGAAGGTTTAAATCATATCAAACATCTTTTTTGACCATAGTGGTATAAAATTAGAAATCAATTACAGGAAGAAAACAGAATAATTTATCCAAAATGTAGAGACTAAACAACATGCTACTGAATAACCAATAGGTCAAATAAATCAAGACAGAAATCAAAAAACATCTTGAGAAAAATGAGGGGCACCTGGGTGGCTCAGTCTGTTAAGTGTCTGACTTTGGCTAAGGTCATGATCTTGCAGTTTGTGGGTTTGAGCCCCACCTTGGGCTCTGTGCTGACAGCTCAGAGCCTGGAGCCTGCTTTGGATTCTGTGTCTCCCTCTCTCTCTGCCCCTTCCCCACTCACACACACACACACACACACACACACACACACACCCACACACCCTCTCTCTCTCTCTCTCTCTCTCTCTCTGTCTCTTTGTCTCTCTCAAATGAAAATGGAAATAAACAGACTAAAACTTATGTGATGCAGCGAAAGCAGTTCTAAGAAGGAAATTCATAGTGATAAATGCCTACATTAAGAAAAAAGAAAGGGGGTACCTGGGTGGCATAGTCAGTTAAATATCCAACTCTTGATATCAGCTCAGGTCATGAACTCATGGTTTGTGGGTTTGAGCCCTGCATCAGGCTCTGCGCTGATGGTGTGTAGCCTGTATGGGACTCTGTTTCTCCTTCTCTCTGTCCCTCCCCTGCTTGTGCACTCTCTCTCTCTATCTTAAAAATAAATAAATAAACAAAAAAGAAAAAGAAAGATCTCCATTAAACAGTCTAACTTTGTAGAAGGATGAAAACAATAAAAATCATAGTGAAAATAGAGTCTAAAAAGATAATAGAAAAAATAAATGAAACTGAGATCTGTGTTTTTTTAAAGGTAAATAAAATACACAAACTTTTAGCTAGATTTATCAAAAAAAGGATGGAGAATGCAAACAAATAAAATTATAAATAACAGTGGAGTTACAACCAATACCACACTAATACAAAGGATCACAAGACTACTATGAACAAGGGGCACCAAGCATGGGGCCTGCTTGGGATTTTCTTTCTCTCAAATGAACTTTAAAATAAAAAAAAAAAAAGAGACATATGAACAATTGTATGCCAATGAATTGACAACCTAGAAAAAACGGGTACATTCTTTTTTTTTTTTAAATATTTATTTATTTTTGAGAGACAGAGAGAGACAGAGCATGAGCAGGGGAGGGGCAGAGAGAGGGAGACACAGAATCTGAAGCAGGCTCCAGGCTCTGAGTTGTCAGCACAGAGCCTGATGCGGGGCTCAGACCCACAAACTGGGAGATCATGACCTGACCTAAGTTGGATGCTTAATTGATTGAGCCACCCAGGTGCCCCAAGAAATGGATACATTCTTAAGACTGAACCATAAAGAAACAGAAAATCTGGAAAGACCAATTACTAGTAAAGAGATTGAATCAATAATCAGCTACTTCCCAGTAAACAAAAATCTAGGATAAGATGGTTTCACTAATAAATTCTACCAAATATTTAAAGAAGAATTAATATCAATCCTTTCTGAAGTTTTCCAAAAATTAGAGAGGGAAACAGTTCCTTAATTTTATGAGGCCAGCATAACTTTGAAACCAACGCTAGACAAGGACACTGCATGAAAAGAAAATTAGAGACCAATATCACTAAAGAATATAAGGTCAAAGTCCTGGACAAATACTAGCCAACCAAATTTGACTGTGCATTAAAAGGATCAAACTTCATGATCAAGTGGGATATATTCCAGAGATGCAAGAATGATTCAACATCCATAAATCATTCAATGTGATATACTACATTAACAAAATGAAGGATAAAAATTATATTACATGTTGGGGCGCCTGGGTGGCTCAGTCGGTTGAACGTCCGACTTCAGCTCAGGTCATCATCTCACAGTCTATGGGTTTGAGCCTCACATCGGGCTCGGTGCTGACAGCTCAGAGCCTGGAGCCTGCTTCAGATTCTGTGTCTCCCTCTCTCTCTGACCCTCCCCTGCTCACGCTATCTCTCTCTGTCTCTCAAAAATAAAAAAATTTAAAAAAATTATATTACATGTCAATAGATGCAGAAAAAACTCTCAACAAACTTGGTATAGAAGGTATGTACTTCATTACCATAAAGGCCATTATATCAGGCCCACAGCTAACATGATACTCAATTGTGAAAAGCTGAAAGCTTTTCCTCTAAGATCAGGAACAAGATAAGCAGGCCTGCTCTTTCTATTATTATTCAATACGCACTGAAAGTCTTAAAGCCATTAAGCAAGAAAAATAAATAAAAGGCATCCAGAAGAAGTGAAATTAGATGACATGAGCTTATATGTAGAAAATCTTCCAGTCTGCTAGAAATAATCAATGAATTAATCAAATTTACAGGAGAAAAAAATCAGTATACAAAAATCAATTGCATTTCTATACATTAATAATAGACTAAGAGAAATTAAAAAACCAGTCTCATTTATCATAGCATCAAGAAGAATAAAATACTTAGGAGTAAATTTAATCAAGAAAACTTCTATATGCTGAAAACTGTGAGGCATTGATGAAAGAAACTGAAGAAGACACAGATAAGTAGAAAGATTTCATGCTTATGGATTGGAAGAATTAATATTGTTAAAATATTAGTGCATAGTATCCAAAGTGATCTACAGATTTAATATAATCTCTATGAAATCTCCAATGGCATTTTTCACAGAAATAGAAAAAAACCCTAAAATTCGTATGGAATCACAAAAGATATTGAATAACCAAACAATCTTGAGCAAGAAGAACAAAATATATATATATAATATTATAAAGCTATATATTATTGTATATAATTGGAATAAAAAGAGGCACATAGATCAATAGAACAGAATGGGGAGCACAGAAAAAACCCCATGCATATATTGTAAATTAATTTTTGACAAAGAAGCCAAGAATATACAATGGGAAAAGGATACTCTCTTTGATAAATGGTGTTGGAAGGGTGCCTTGGTGACTCAGCTGGTTGAGCAAGTGACTTAATTTTGGCTTAGGTCATGATCCCAAGGCATGATGGAACTCCGCATCAGGCTCCACACTGAATGTGGAGTCTGCTTGAGATTTTCTCTCATCCTCTGCCCTTCTCCCCTGCTTGAATGTGCTCTCTCTCTGTAAATTAAAAAAAAATTCTTTTTAATTATAAAAAATAAGCAATGTTGGAAAAACTGGATATCCACATGCAAAAGAATGAAATTATATGGAAAAATCAACTCCAAATTTATTAAAGACTTGATCATAAGATCTGAAATCATAGAACTGCTAGAAGAAAACATAGAGTATAAGCTACTTGACATTGGTCTTGCAGTGATTTTTTTGGATTTGATGCCAAAAGCAAAGGCATAAAAGCAAAAATTAAGCAAGTTGGTTTAGATCAAATTAAAAAGTTTCTGCTCAGCAAATGAAACCACCAACAAAATACAAAGGTAACCTATGCAAGGGTATAAAATATTGGAAACCATGTATCTGACAGGTGGTCAATATCTAAAATATAGGGGTGCCTGGGTGGCTCAGTCAGTTAAGCGCCCAACTCTTGGTTTTGGCTCAGGTTATGATCTCATGGTTTGTGGGTTCGGGCTGAGTCGGGCTCCGCCCTAACAATGCATGCTTGGGATTCTCTCTCCCTCTCTCTTTGCCCTTCCCTGGCTTGTGTGTGCTTTCTCTCTCTCAAAAATAAATAAGTAAACTTAAAAAATATATGTATAGAAGGGACTCCTACAAGTCAATAGCAAAAAAATAAGTAACCCAATTTCAAAATGGGCAAAGGACCTGAAACATATTTTCCCAAAGAAAACATACAAATCGACGACAAATACATAAAAAGCTCAACATCACTAATCTTCAAAGAAATGTAGATAAAAACTACAAGATATAACCTCACACCCATTAGGATGGTTATTCTCAAAAATATAGGAGCTAACAAGTGCTATGAAGAATGTGGAGAAAAGGGAACTCTTGTATACTCTGGTGATAATATAAATCATTATAGTGGTTCCTCAGGAAATTAAAAGTAGAACGACCATATGATCCAGCTATTCCACTTCTGGATATATACCCAAAGGAAACAAAATGATTAACTTGAAGAAGTATTTGTGCTCCTGTGTCATTGCAAAATTATTCACAATAGCTAAGGTGTGGAAACAACTTAAGTGTTCCTCAATGGATGAATGGATCAAGGAAATGTGAGGTATGTATATGTATATACACACGCACACACATATACACATGTAAGCATAAAAGCACAATGGAATATTATCAGCATTAAATAGAAGAAAATCCTGTCACTTGCTACAGCATGGACGAAGCTGGAGTTCATTATGCGAAGTGAAATAAGCTAGACAGAGAAATACAAATACTGCATGTTATCACTTACATGTGGAATCTAAAAAAAACTGAATTTGTAGAATCATAGAGTAGAAAAGAGGCTGCCAGGGGGTGTAGGTTAGGGGAAATAGGGAGAAGTTGGTAAGAGTACATACTTTCTGTTATGAGTAGGTCTGAGGATCTAAGTTACAATGTGGTGACCATGGTTGATACAGTGTATTTTTTTTTTATCAGTGAAACTTGCTAAAAGAGTAGAACATAAATGTTTTCGTACACACACACACACACACACACACACAGGCATACAAGTAACTGTGTGAGGTGATGTTATGTGTTAATTAACTCAAGGGGGGATCCTTTCACAGTGTTCATGTATATCAAATCATCATGTTGTAAACTTTAAATATCTTACAATTTTATTTGTTCAATATACCTCTATAAAGTTGAAAAAAGAACTGTTATTTGGACTGTGCACAAAAAATTGGTGCATTTTATTGTATGTAAAGTGTAGTCAATACTTTACAACAGTAAAGTTGATTTTTATACAAAAAATGTTTAAAGAAGACTCACACACATCCATGTGCACATCACCCAAGGTTAATAAATGGTAAACTTTGCTTTATCTTTCTCCATATAGGAGAAATGAACTATTACCAATGAAGGTGAGTTCTTAGTTCCCAGACCTATTTTCCACCAGTAAGTGCATTCATAACATTGTGTGTTTCTTTTCTCTGTCCATTAAAAAAATGTACTAATAGACATCTTCATTTCACTAATGAAGATATCAAAGCTTGACAAGAAGTGTGCACAGGTCATAGTTAAACAGGAAGTCAGTTAGCAGCACAGCCAGTAATGAAGTTTTCAGTCATATGCTCATTCTCCAGGACTACCTACCTAACCTTTGTTGGTGGAGCTGCTATTGTAATTTATGTAGTTATGAAGGATGTGTATATTGCTCTTTATCTTGTTTTAAACTTTATAAAAATGTGACCTAATGGGAATTCAGTGTGTTTTGATGTTTCCCTAAGTGTTTAAAATGGACTTCTCAAACACTTCCAAATCCAAGACTAATGTGATATTTATCAATATATTTTTGATATCATTTTAATTTCAATTAAGCAAGAATGCAGATAATTATGTTTTTACTCTAATTTTGCCATATGGATATTTTACTAGATTATTTTTATTTTTTTATTAAAAGGTTTTTTATGTTTATTTAATTTTGAGAGAGACTGAGTGTGAGTTGGGGAGGGACAGAGAGAATCCGAAGTAGGCTCCAGGCTCTGAGCCCGACACAGGGTTGGAACCCTCAAACCATGAGATCATGACCTGAGCTGAAGTTGGACGCCCAAACCACTCAGCCACCCAGGAGTCCCTATTTTTATTTTTTTTAATGTTTATTATTTTGAGAAAGAGAATGTGTGAGAACACCTGAGTGAGGGAGGGGCGGAGAGAGAAACCAAAGCAGGCTCTGTGCTATCAGTACAGAGCCTGATGTGGGGCTCGAACTCATGAAGTGTGAGATCACGACCTGAGCTGAAATCAAAAGTCGACACTTAACTGACTGAGCCATGCAGGCATCCCAAGATTACTAGATTATTTTTAAAGCAACTAACACCATTGAATCTCAATGCTTCAAACTCCAATTAGCTGGCTGCATTTGACTGTTTTACATTTAAGTGGTTCAGAACATGCCACTCCAAAATATGACACTTGGGCATGTTATTTTGAGCTGAAAGTACTTGAGAAACTGCAAATGCACAAAAGGCTCTCTACCTTGCCTCTTTCTACCTAAAAACAGGCCATACATTTCCTATGAGAAAGGTAGCCTTTCTGTGCCAGGAAGAAACCATTCTTTTTTTCCGCCCAGTTTTATCAAGATAAAATTGACACTTTAACATTGTCTAAGTTTAAGGTCACAATATAATGATTTGATATATGTATATATTGTGAAATAATCACCATGATAGGTTTAGTTGACACCCATCACCCATATCATCAGAGACTGGGATTCGATGTCCAAGTGGATATATACAAAGCAACTAACTAAAGTAACTCTGTTTCCCCACTATAGTTCCTAGTCATTGTTCCACAGTTTATAGTTCTTAGTGCAAGCCCCTTGGTCTTGCCACATCCCTAGAGTTCTTCATTTTTTATGTAAAAAGTATATAAGCTCTTGTGCCCAAAGTCATCTTCAGGTCTTCATTTTCTTCCTTCCTTCCTTCCTTCCTTCCTTCCTTCCTTCCTTCCTTCCTTCCTTCCTTTCTTTCTTCCCTTAAAATTTTTAAATGTCTATTTATTTTTGAAAGACAGAGAGAGACAGAGTGTGAGTAGGGAGTGGCAGAGAGAGGGGGAGACACAGGATCTGAAGCAGGCTCCAGCTGTCAGCACAGAGCCCAACATGGGGCTCGAACCCCCCAACTGCGAGATCATGACTTGAGCCGAAGTTGGATGTTTAACCAACTGAGCCATCCAGGAGCCCCGTTCATTTTCTTTCTGAAGATTCTTGTGTATTCATAAAAATATTAAATACATTTACGCTTTTCTCCTTTTAATCTGTTTTATGTTAGTTTAATTCATACGCCAGCCAAGGAACATAAAAGGATAAACAATCTCTCCTCTCCTACAACATTTATATGACACAGGCACAGGGACTAATTTGACATTCCTTGCTTTCTCTTTTGGTTTATCTTTGCTTATGGTCCAACTTCTATATTGTCCAGATTTTTCCCCTTCAGTTCTAATGTTCATATTTCAAAAGCTTATAGATCTTGTGGGAGAAAAGAAGAGTTTATCTGGTCCTAGGTATTTTGTAATAATGAAGCTGATTTCCTTTGGGATCTTTTTGGGAAAGCCATAGAGACAGTTTTCTCAAAAAAGACTACTAATTTTGGTTTTCTTTAGCAGATAATTTGTCCTTTTTTTTCTTCTTGAAAATAGCAATTATTCTGATCAGGAAAATAATGAATGAAATAATTCTTCTTTTCTTTACAGAAGTAACAAAAACCAGTTGTGAACTCAATTTAAGTTCACAATGGAGTGTAGAGGACTTTTTTTTTTCCCCTTTAGAATTTGAAAAGTGCATCTTCATTTGCTTGTCATTTGAGATACAACTTCAGTTCCCATTGGCTATTGACTTGTATATTACAATGGAACGTAAGCCTTCTCCTCCATCAAGTCCAATATCATCATTTTGGCAAAATATTGTAATGTCACTGAAGCCTCATTCTGGGATGGCTACAACTATATGATGAATGTTACTCACCCAGTGATGCATTCTCCTTGTGAACAACATCTGATAATTGTAGAGATGACTATATCAGACTAGCTGTGCCACAGGGCACTGTTGTGTCATTGGTGACTGGTATGGGAGTAAGGGTGGAAGGGACTCTTGGTGCTGCAGAAGAGAAAGAATTCCACTCTCCTATGGTGGGGAGGTGTGACACTATAAGAATGGAGAGTAGAGATTCTAAAGATCCACAGCTGACAGCAGAAGATACAGACTTTTACGAATTCGCCTTGGTTCTTGTGTAGCGAGTCATAAGATAATATACAAAGATTAGTAACTGAAGTACAGCCTGGGAGAGAGGCCTGAGAAATCTGCTTTAGAACATTTAATGGTGACATTTAGGTAAGGGATATGGGTGAAGCCACAGGCCTCAGGGGAATGTCCCTCAGGTGAAGTATGTTGGCAACACCCTCATTAGCTGAAAAGCTGTGAGCCTTCTGAGGGAATGCCGTGGTTTATTTTATCATTATGAGCATCAGGAATTGGCAGTAGTGATCTGGTAATGGGATCAAGGTGACAGAGAATGAGAGGTAAAATCTGGATGGGAAAACGACACTCTTTCTCACATGTTTTCGCACACAATGGACCGTTCCAGAGGAAGTTTCTTCAAGTAAATCATTTTGTTAAAGCAAATCATTAAGAGAGAAGCATGCTTTGAGAAAAGATTTGAGATCTTGGAACAATCTCTTTTCTAATTGTCTTTTTTATATGGCTCTGTCCCCTTTAGCAGACTTTTTATTAAGCCTGAGGCTCTTGTTCTTCTTATCTTTCCCCTATATGATTTGGTATACCGGGTCAAATTTGTAATCCAAAGATGCCTATATTTTGCTTCTAATGTGCTGTGGAAATGTATGAATGTCCTCCTTGATTTTAATCTGAAAAGCTTTATGTCTTTACCTGTAAAAACAGAAGTCATCATTGTTATATCTTTTACAAATTATGTAAACTTAAAAAAAGATAATTTACATTTTCAATGTAAACTACTCCTTGAAGGGAGTTTATTTCTTTAATTTCTATAATCTTAATTGGATTAAATTTATCTCTTGCAACTTTAACTGGGTGACCTAATATATCAGTATTGAGAGCATTTTATTCATGCTCCTTGTGATTTTAGTAACTTTAATCATTTCTTAGAGTTTACATTTCCAGGCTTGAAGAGTTCTCTATTTTTTTAGGGGGCAGCTTCCTCATACATTAGATTCCAGGCCTTTTAATATGAAATATGTGCAGCTTTTTCCAGAATTCTTTGTTTTCTCCTGCTGTGGTTTAGGGAAGGTCAAGCAAGGTATGATCATCGTGTTCTTGAAAGCTTATGGATTTCCTCTAACCAATAACAAGTGTTTTGACAGTTAAGGGAATTACTTTTTAAGTGTGTGATAAATTCTTCTTAGGACTGAAGGTGAGAAAAACATTTTTCTATGCGAACCAATTTCACCTGGCTATCCGAAAGTATAGTGTTCTCAATGGAGCCTTTCCAAAGCCAAAGCGAAAAGCAAAGGAACATGACCATTTTGGAAAAGCGAAAAACTTTTTAATTCTTTCAGTTAGTGGAAAAGGGAACTTTTGGCTGGGGACGAGGGGGAGAACTTGTACTTTCTTTTCTCATAGGATAAGTATGTAACCAAACCATTCTTGGTTTCTTAGACAAGCTCAATAGAAACTCACCCACTCTGGGAAATAGACACTGTATTTAATGCCAAATTAGTTTCTGATGTGCCATTACATTAACAACATTGTACAAATTAGTCCGAATTACATGTATTTTAAGAGTGAGTGGGTTCACATTTGTTTTTTAGAAGTAGGGCATAAATCATAATACCTTAACAAGGTAATAAACGCTATTGTCTTGCACAAGACTTGGCTAATGCTTTCGGATTTCGGAAGCTTTCACAGACGACGCCTAGCAATATATTGGCAGTTAGCAGAAACACGATCCAGCCTAAATCCCCAAATTTTGGCTTCTGCCCAAGGTGTGTAACCCGTATCCATAGAGACCGGAAAAAGCGTCCCCTAGCCTGGGCGGGCCCCTGCCTCTTCTAATCTAAACTGCTTCCGCTTTTGATGGGAGAAAAAAAAAAAAACCGAAGGAGATTTGTGTAGGCCCCCGTGGAGCACTTTCTCTTGGTCCCTTCTTGCTCACTACGGTTTTGGGTGAGCTCCTGGCCGAACCACAACTCCCAAGATGCAAACCACGTTCTAGGGCGGTCAGAAAAGCAGTTTCCGGTTTGGGCCAGCACGCCTGCGCACTAGCTGTGACCTTATTGGTTCGAACCGCCTCGTGCGATGCGCGTCACTGCGACGTGCAGTCGTGGGGGCGGGAAGACGCGGCGGTGGCGGTCGCGGCGGCGCGAGCAGGATCCTAGACTCGGTATCGCGGCGGCGGCAGCGGCGCGGCTACCCCGGGTTCGGTCCCCTCCCTCCTCCGCTTCCCCCCTCCTCCCCCTCCCCTCAGCTTTGGTTCCCGAAGAGTCCAAGACGTGCGGCGAGGCGGCGACAAGCTCTGGGTGAGGGTCTCTGGAGTGTGAGCGCCGTTTCAGGGGCGAAGAGGGAGAGCCCGGGGTCGAGAAAGAGGTGAGGGCTCTGAGGGGGAGAGTGTCCCCCGCGCGGTGCGGGGAGCGCGCGCTCCGTCCCAGCCTTCAGTTCGGCCTCCTTACCTGACCCGCCACCCTGCACGGCACGCTGTGCTGTGCCTCGGGGGGCCGGGCGAGAGGGGCCTGGAGCCGCCCTCCTTTCAACTGCTGTCTGTGGCGCCCACCACCCTCCTCGCCCCTGGGCACAGCGGCCGGAGCACTGTCGTCTCCCCTTCTTGTGCAGTTGCCCGTCCTTACTGCCCACCGAGAGAATCTGCCCTCCCTTTCTTCATTTCTGTCTCTTTTATTAGTTCTAGGAATTGCTTTGGTGGCAGGCTTCGAACGGGATCTGCTTTAGTGCTACTTTTCTAGTCGCTGGGGTAGGAAGATTTTCCTTACCTTTTCTTTGGTGGCGCTTCAGGCAACCTACTTGGGATAGTTAGTACCTTGGGCCCTGTTTTCCCAAGCCGGGTTTGGCTTTTCGGCTGTCATTGCTTGCTTTTTTTTTTTTTTTTTTTTTTTTTTTTTAAACTAAGGCTGACAGGGTTTAAATCAGTTCTAGGGATCCATGAGAGAGTTTGGAATGGAAACTGACAGGTAACTCCCCCCCACCCCCCCTTCTGGCTTTTGACAAAAACAAGTACGTTTGTCTCTGGAGTTTGACATTATGAGACAGCCCGACTGTGACTTTTGGTAGAAGGATTCAAATGTCGGATTGGAATTTTACTGGATATCATGACTTCAGTGCAGGTTGTTGGCTTTTTTTTTTTTTTTTTTTTGTACACTGGCCTTTCAATATTTTTATTTTTAGATTTTAGATTTTTCAGCCTTATGTTAACCCCATTAGATCTCTTCCAAAAAGAATGCCCCCATTCCCAAGAAACCGTCTAAAACGTTTAAATGTTGTAACATTTAAAATCATTTGACCACAAAACTTTTCAGTGAGATGTTAAAAATAATTTCCTTCAACGCAAAGCTTTAATTTTGGAGGGGAGATCTTGAACTGTTACTTCTGAAGTTTGAAATGTTCTCTTATCCAGAGGCCCCCTGTATGTTTCTTTTTACCACCCTCTGACTTTTATTGTTAGAATTTGATAGGGTTTTCTTTTTCATTTCATAGAAATGAACATTTTCATTAGTAATTTTTATCTTATAGAAATTTCATTTCTAATGCTGTTCATAAATGTTTTCATGCTTTCTCATAAATATGTCAGAGTGCTGGCTGTGATGATCTGTAAAATGATTTCATCAGTAGTTGGGACTTCTGTACTTATTTTCTGTGTTGGCAGCTGCTTGGTGGTGAAGTACTACCAACTTTGAAAACATTTTAGATTGATATAAATATGAAAGACATTTCTTTTAGCTTCTTTTTTTTTTTTAAGAAGCACTTTATTTATTTATTTTTAATGTTTTATTTATTTTTGATACAGAGAGAGACAGAGCATGAAAGAGGGAGGGGCAGAGAGAGAAGGAGACACAGAACTGGAAGCAGGCTCCAGGCTCTGAGCTGTCAGCACAGAGCCTGACACGGGGCTTGAACCCACGAATGTGAGACCTGACCTGAGCCGAAGCCAGAGGCTTAACCGACTGAGCCACCCAGGCGCCCCCATTTCTTTTAGCTTCTATTTAACTGCATACCCATCAGTATATGTTTATATCTATATTTTAGAGGCTAAATAGTAGATTTTCTTTCTTACCTGAATGTTAGGGGTATGAGAAAAGAATTTCCAGAGCTTAAAAGAGTTTATCTTTTTCTATTCCTAGACTATGAATAAGTAAACGGATGGATTTTTTTTTCCCACCAGTGGTATCAGTTTAGCTGCTGCACTTCCTTTGGTATAAATCACATCATATTTTCCAAAGTGAAAATAATTTTGTTCTTTATCTCAGGGACCAGTACACTTTATGGCTGTAGGGCAAGTTTTGCTGGCTGTTTTTGTAATTCAGTTTTTATCAGGATATAGCTATATGTATTCATTTTGATGTTGTTTGTGGTTGCTTTTGCAGTGCAAGGATAGAATTGAGTGAATAGTGGGACAAAGACTCAAATGGCCTGCAGAGCCTAAAATATGTACTGTCTGGCCCTTACTAGAAAGAGCTTGCTGACTCCTACTTTATTTTATTGAAAATCATGTGTGTGTAATGTAGAAAGTTAAAATGAATCAGAAAAGTGTAAAGAAGAAAGTAAAAATTGTCAGGAATCACACCACTCAGAAGGGTTTGTTTTTGTGATTATTTTTATAGAATCTTTTAGTTGTTTTTGTATAAATGGGGTCATATTGTTCGGTGTTGGTTTGTAATCTGATTTAAAAACTGTCTATTTATATTTATTTATATATTTGTTATTTTAATTAGGCTCTATGCCCAACATGGAGCTCAACTCATTACCCTGAGATTAAGGGTCATGCTCTACCGAGTTAGCCAGCCAGGTGCCCCAAAACTCGGTTATTGTTACATTACTGCTGAATACATTTGTCTTTCTGCATCACAGAGCTCGCTGGAAAGGGTTTGGATGAACCAGGTTTTCCTGATTCGTTTACCAGTTAAGATAAAGATAAAATCAGGAATAATAGATGCTTGCTGGGAGTGGGGGAGGGGGGAGCCCTTAACTATGTACTGGGTAGTTTTCCAGTACTTTACACGTATCTAGTTACTTACCTGCAGTAGCTCTGTAGAGACATGTACTAGTATCCATATTTAAAGATGAGGAAACTGAGGTACAGAGAAATTAACTGCCCAAGCTTATCAGCTAGTTAATCGTGGAGCTGGGATTTAAATCCATGCAGTCTGGTTTGAGAACCCAGGCTCCCAATATGCTACAGAGCCTCTCTGCTCAGTGTAGAAAGTTTAGACAGTCCAGAAGTGTATGATGTAGAAATTCGTTACATGTTTTATTCTAGTTTCACTCTCTCTAGAAACCCACTGTTAATAGTTTGATATAGAGATTGCCACCTCTTTGCTTATGTTTATTCACAAATCTGTCTACATGTGCAGGTTTTTAAAAAACTAATAGACTTCATTGTTTTAGAGCAGTTTGAGGTTTACAGAAATTTGTATGGATAGTATAGAAAGTTCCCATATCACCTACTCTCTATTTTCCCTTATTAATAACATGTATTAATGTGACATATTTGTTACAGTTGCCAATATTGTTATATTGTCATTAATTAAAATCTGATTATAATAGGGTTCCTTTTTATGTTGCAGAGTTGTTTTTAAAAAAGGGATCCAACCAATCATTATTCTACAGTTTGCTTTTCTTGATGATTTTCAAAATACCCTTCTGGACTTTTTAATGCAAATGAACATCATTGATTCACTAATTTTCAGATTAATGACACAAATTTAACAGTCTTCTTGGAATGGAAAAGTTGCTTGGAAGTCATTTCATTTTGTTTTTTTCTTTTTCAGAAGTTTATGTTATAGTGCCAGTTGCTTATCTCTGAAGGAATGCTTACTTTTTGATTGGACATTCTGGCTCCTCCTTGAAGCTGTTAGCTTCTTGGAGGTTTTCTTGCTGTTCTTTGTTGGGAGAGTGATAACACCTCAATCTATTTGTCATTAGCATCCTCTGCTTCACTGAGACAGATACTTCCCCAAGCATCGTTTTTGTTCTTAGCATTCTCTTCCTCTTTCTCAATTTTCAGCACTTATGTTCCTCGAATATAAGCTTTAGCATCTAATTCTCCTTATTCTTTTACTCTTGATTTTACCTAGTCTTACCCTGGAATTTCTTCTGCATCCAAGAGATTCATTGTTCAGAAGAACTGAGTCAAAGTGTAGCAGACATCATCAGATTCTTTACTTTGAGTGTTTTATACTGGGCCAGGACTTGAGGCCATTGAGCTTTTATCTTTTTCTTAGAATCTCTTTCATTGATTCCTGCTGTAATGATTTCCTCGGAGTTCTTGTCCATAACAAAATGGGTGGCGTTAATGAGCAATGACTGATTGATCTATGGGACTACCGGGTTATGAGATGTTTGTGCACAAACAGAAGGATCTTGCTCCTTCTCTTTGGTGCTGCTATAGGAGCCTTTGCACAAAGGGATAGAAGTTAGAAAAAGCTCATAATTCCCACCAATCTAGAGATAAGTTTCTAGAGCATCATCTTCACTGCCACTTCAGTGGCAGTAGTATTTCTGCAAAATCTTGGGGGAATCATGATTCAAATGGATAGCTGAGAAGTTAGACACCTCTGGTTTTTTATCTTGTTTTGTTTCTAATAACATAACCTTTTCAGCTTTTCCTTGTGTTTGGAGTCTGTTTTCCTTATGACTTACTACATTAAGATTCTTAGTCGCTGCCCTGTTTCTATTGTTCTTTTTTTTCCTAGGAGGAAGGTCAAGGCAGTAACTAATACTTTGATGACCTTAGAGAACCATGAATTGTGATAACACTGGCAGTCTTGGCATCATTTCAGATATTTCTTCTGAGGAATTCAGTCATCACTTTCAAAGATATCTTGGCTGCAGTTGCATTGCTGTACGTTAAAATGTACATGTGGAATTCTGCAATACTATATTCACTTTATTCTTTTTTCTTTTTAAATGTTTGTTTATTTTTGAGAGAGGGAGAAAGCATTGAGGAGGGGCAGAGAGAGAGGGAGACAGACAGGATCTGTAGCAGGCTCTGCACTGACAGCAGTGTCTGATATGCGCCTGCAACCCATGAGCTGTGAGATCATGACCTGAGCTGAAGTTGGATTCTTAACCAACTGAGCCACCCAGGCGCTGGTCACTTTATTCTACTATATCATTCTTTATTCTTTTTTTTTTTTGGTAAAATTTTTTAAGCTTATTTTTGAGAGACAGACGAAGCATGAGTGGGAGAGGGGCAGAGAGAGAGATGCAGAAGAGAGACACAGACTCTGAGCTGGAGCTTTACTTCGGGGCTTGAACTCATGAACTGTGAGATCATGACCTGAGCTGAAGTTGGACTCTTTAAAAAAAATTTTTTTTATAGTTTATTTATTAAAAAAAAATTTTTTTTATTGTTTTTTATATATTTTTGAGATACAGAGAGAGACAGCATGAGCAGGGGAGGGTCAGAGAGAGAGGGAGACACAGAATCCGAAGCCGGCTCCAGGCTCTGAGCTAGCTGTCAGCACAGAACCTGATGCGGGGCTTGAACCCACAATTGTGAGATCATGACCTGAGCTGAAGCCGGACGCTTAACCGACTGAGCCACCCAGGGGCCTCTATAGTTTATTTATTTTTGAGAGAGAGAGAGAGAGAGAGAGAGAGAGAGAGAGAGAGAGAGACAGTACGAGTGGGAGGGGGCAGGGAGAGAGGGATACACAGAATTTGAAGGAGGATCCCGGTTCTGAGCTCTCAGCACAGAACTGATGTGGGGTTCGAACCCACAAACCATGTGATCATGACCTGAGCTGAAGTCCAACACTTATCCAACTGAGTGGCTACTCAGGTGCCCCTGAAGTCGTACTCCTAACCAAGTGAGCCACCCAGGTGCCCTACAAATAGCTTTAAAAAAATATTTTTAATGTTTATTTAGTTTTGAGAGAGAGAAAGAGCATGTGTTGGGGAGGGACAGACACACACACACACACACACACACACACACACACACACACAGAATAAGAAGCAGGCTCCATGCTTTGAGCTGTTAGCACACAGCTGGATGCAAGTCTGGAACCCAAGAACTGTGAGATCATGACCTGAACCAAGTTGTGATGCTTAACTGACTGAGCCACCCAAGCACTCCTCTTTTATTTTATTATAGTTTTTTTAAGTAGTCTTCATGACCAGTGCAGAGTCCAATGTGGGGCATGAACTCATAACCCTGAGCTCTGTGCTGGGCTTGTAGACTTCCTAAGATTCCTTCTCCCCTCCCTCTCCCCCTCCTTCTCCCTCCTCCCTTCGCACCTCCCCTGCTCCCTGGCATGTGTTTTCTTCTTAAGTGCTCTCTTTCTCTCAAAAAGAAAAAAGAGCAAACTTGATGAATTGATCAGATTCTACTCCCATAGATCAAAGCTTTGCAGAATATTATCGGAAGATCTACATTCAAGATAGTGTAATTGTAGGAGAACACATCTTTCAATTCTTGAGGAAGGTTGTCAAGATGTTCTGAGTAGCAGTGACCAATTGGTGCCATAAACATCACCAACTCTGCCAGTTTTTTGCTGGGTTTATTTGGTTGCAGTTTAAAAATTTCTACTTGGATTTGTAGTGAATATTCTAATGCTGTAGAAACTTCTCAGTGTAGGACAAGGGGTCTACTTTTTAATTCTGTAACTGCTGCAGGTTGTTGGGCAGCTAGTGTTTGTTTCTGCTGGACCTGTTGGGTGCAGATTGGCTGGTGATAAGCAGCTCTCAGAAAACCCACACCTGACACCAGCCAACCCTGTTCACCTGTGGCTTGGAATCATGCTTCTGGGTGTGACTAGAAATAGAC
>NC_043709.1:103027844-103216522 GCF_006229205.1 Suricata suricatta
GGGGGGGGGGGGGGGGGGACAAGAGAGAGATGGAGACAGAATCTGAAGCAGGCTCCAGACCCTGAGCTGTCAGCACAGACCCTGATGCAGGGCTCTAACTCTCCCTGAGCCAAAGTTGAATGCTTAGCCGGCTGAGCCACCCAGGTGCCCCTGTTCTTTTTTTTTTTTTTAAGTTATTTATTTTAAGAGAGAGAGCATGTGCACAGGAGCAGGGGAGGGGCAGACAGAGAGAATCCCAAGCAGGCTCTGCACTGTCAGCGTGGAGCCCAGTGTGGGGCTGGAATTCATGACCTGAACCCAAACCAAGAGTTGAATGCTTAACTGACTGAACCACCCAGGGCACACCTCTCCTCTGTTCTTTTTAGGAGTTATTTAGTATTTTATAGAATGGGTGAGCCATAATTTAATAGTGGATACTGGATATTTAGATTGTTTAAATTAATTGTATATTGTACGTGTGCATTATATGTACAATTGTTGATGCTGATGACTCTGTAGTATAACTTAAGAGTCTTGTTACAGGGTTGAAGGAAATACATGGTTTTCATTTTGATGTGTATTACTAGAATGCTGTCCAGAAAGGTAACAGCAATGTAAACACTCACCACAAATGTGGGTGAGGTCTGACTTCTCCGTGCCATTGCCAACTTGTTTTTTAACCTTTATCTGATTGGCAGTCAAACATTTCTTGCAGTGTATTCTGTCCGTCTCACTGGGAGATGTTTTGTTATGATAGCATTCTTTTGAAGTTGATTTAGAATTATTTTAGGTGGAGCTTGCATTCTGTAGTTATTCTTCCTACTACTTACTTTCTTAGATCTGTTCATCTATTTAGATTTCCTACTTGCCCTTGAAAGCAGTGTGATTTTGCCACCCCTCTTAAAAGAATCTGAGTGATGGCCAGTAGACTATATATTTCTTGAGGGTAAAGAGAGTATAGTTTTCTTTATATCAAAGCAGTTCTGGTGTGTTGCAAGTAGGGAGTAAATGGTCTTTTTAAAACCTAAATTGGATTGTATTCTTTTGCTGGGTGAAGTGCTTCAATTCTGTTAAAAATAACCTTTTCAAAGTCTTTGTGAAATACAAACTTGAAAAATTGCAGCATAAAATTGTCATCTTGGGATATGTGCTTTATCTCCTCTTTTAATTCTAAAATGAAATAAGGCTGATTGATATCCCAGCACCTGTTTATTAGGAATAATTAAACTAATCTATTTAATAAGTACATTTGACATTCCGTTTTGGAAATTAAGGAATGGATGAAATAGAGGATTTGTTTCATGTGACCCATGGTTTTGATTTTTTTTTGTTTTGGAGTATACCATGTGTTAGAGGGGTTGGATGCTGTTTTAAGTGATTATATAGCCTGACTTAATCAGACGTTTTAAGTGTCCAGACAGAAGGAAATGTGAAGTTAAATTCTGGAAACCTCCAGAATGTCTTCAGTCATGGGGAAAATACCTGTGGGAAAGGACACTTGAAGTTTTTCGATGTAAAAGTGCAGAAAAAGATTTTTTAAATAGCTGACTTACAGTATTACATTTTCTTTTTGGACTTCCGTATTTTCCACAGAATGTACTAGAAAATAAAGCGTATAAAGCACATGGTTTTGAAGAGACAAACTTAATTACCTTATTAAATATTTGTTATCTAGGCCTTTTGTATGCATTTTTTTGGTTAGTATATTGCTAATTATTTTTCACTGGCAGCATATTCACTTTAATCCTATATGCCCTGAAATCTTTTATTTAGTGAGCATGTATACATAATTGTATCTATACATTCCTTGGGTCAGAGTAGAAAGTGGTGGTAGTAAAAACTGTTTAGCATGTTGGAACAAGAGGGTTACTTATATTTTCTTGGAATTTATTTATATCCGATTTCATCCAGAAATGTAATAAAATATAAGGAGGAAAAGTAGGAAGCATAATTCAATGACTAAGAATAAAATTTGGATTTGAGTTTTCTTGGCAGAAAAGGTAAAAATGGAAATACGGTAAAATACATAGCACTAAACTGGAAGGAGGAATAAGACCAATTTTCCAGGGGTAAATCTTTTCTTGACATATTTTAAAGATCTGTTTAAATTGGAAATTACATAAAAAGTTGTGTCTATTTTTAATTTTTGTTTTTATTTTTTGTTTGTTTTTGCTAGAGGCCCTAACTAAAGGGCTAGGACTAAGCATTAGCATTTCAAGCCAATGAAAAAAAATTTTTTTTGGGATTTGGTTTAAATTTGGGCTGCAGATGTGTTTTTTATTTGGCTAACAGATTTTTTTTTCTTTAAAATATTTCAAACATTCAGGAGAATACAGAGACCAATATAATTAACATTCATATATCTATCATACAGCTGTCTTAAATCTTAACATTTTCTCATACTTTTTCATTTTTTAATTAAAAAATTGAAGTTGAAGCACCTTTTTGGATTACATTTCAGTTTCTTTACAGAAGTAATGATTATCATGAATTTGGTGTTGATCATTCCTTAATGCCTATTTTTATGTAATTACTACATAGAAATACATTTATATACAAATCATAATGTTGTTTTGTGTATTTCCAAACTTGATGTAAAGTGTTCCACCTGTTCTGTAACTTGTTTTTCATGAAATGTCTCTTTTTTTTTTTAATGTTTATTTTTGAGATAGAGAGCGAGCCTGCGTGAGAGTGTGGGAGAGGCAGAGAGAGAGGGAGACCGAGGATCCAAAGTGGGCTCTTATGCTGACAGTGTAGAGCCCAATATGGAGAGCCTGATGTAGTGCTTGAACTCATGAACTATGAGGTCATGACCTGAACCGAAGTTGGGGGCTTAACCAACTGAGCCACCCAGGTGCCCCATAAAACATGTCTTTCAGACTCATATGAAATTGTTGATACATTACCATTTTTGATCTACAAGAATGACAGTTTCCTGTGGTTCAACCTAATTATAATCATCACTTTTATCTGGGGTATGGTTACATTATTATATGAGTACATCCATTTTTAATTTATCATGTTGATAGGTATTTAGGCTGTTTGCAATTTTTTCTCTTTTAAAAACAATGCTGGGGCACTTGGGTGGCTCAGTCAGTTGGGTGGCTGACTTTGGCTCAGGTCATGATCTCATGGTTCGTGAGTGAGAGGCCCATGTCAGGCTCCCTCTCTCTCTGACCCTCCCCTGCTCACACTCTGTGTGTGTGTCTCTCTCTCAAAAAAAAAAATAAACATTAAAAAAATTTAAAGAAAAAAGTATACTACATTGAACATTCCTTTTTAAAAAAATTTTTTTTGGTTAACATTTATTTATTATTGAGAAACAGAGAGAGACAGAGCATGAGCATGGGAAGGGCAGAGAGAGGGGGAGACACAGTATCTGAAGCAGGCTCCAGGCTCTGAACTGTTAGCATAGAGCCTGATGAGGAGCTTGAACCCATGAGTGGTGAGATCATGAGCTGAGCTGAACTTGGATGCTCCACCCAGGCGCCCCTGAACATTCGTGATTAGGAATCCTTGTGCACATATTTCAGATCTTTGGCAGGTTTTCCAAACTGCATGTTGGAAGCCATTAATGGGTTCTGAAATCAGTTTAGGAATTAAAATAGGTTAGAAAAGTATTAGGTTGTATTATGGGCAGTATGGAGAAAATGTTTTGTGAAAATTTTGTTTTTGTGTATGTGTATCTATGTGGTTACTAAGTGTTTTAAGTTTATTAAGAAAATTTGTTTTAATGTTTATTTTTGAGAGAGAGAGCGTGAGCTGGGGAGGGACAGAGAGAGAGGGACAGAATCTGAAGTAGGTTTCAGGCTCTGAGCTATCGGCACAGTGTGATGCAGGGTTTGAACTCACAGTGAGGTAATGACATGAGCCGAAGTAGGACACTTAACCAACTGAGCCACCCAAGTGCCCCTGTGGTTACTAAGTTTGAAATGAAGTGAAAATTACCCAGAAATAAAGTTATTGGGTTGGAGGTTATGGAGATTATGGGAACTTTGTGCCATATAGTGTCAAATTGTCCTCCAAAATTGTGCCACTTTTTTTTTAGCATGAGACTATGAGAATTTGCTGTTTCCAAATCCTTAGGATCCATGGCATTGCCAGGTTTTTTGTGTGTTTACAAATCAGATGAGATTATTACGGAAAGGATATCACATCATCTTTATTTTTTTGATTAATTATGAGATTGAACATGTTTCAGATGTTGAGTATGGGGAATGTTCTTTGCATGTAGTAAGCACTTAGTGCATTTTAGCTCTTCCTCCTCTTCCTACACATCCAACAAAGGGTTTTGAGCTCCTACTTTGCATCCAAACCATGCTTGGTGTTGTGAAACAAAAATGGATTCTAAAGGCTTTCTGACCCTAAGAAGTTTCACTGTTCAGGAGGGGAAGACAAACATGTAACAGATAAGTGCAGTAAAACTGTGAGAGGCGCTGTAATAAAAACATTAATAAGAATTAAAGAGTTAGTGTCAGGAGCCTGGGGAGGTCAGGGAAATTAATTTCTGCCCCTGAACTTCTTATGAAGTTTGAGTAGTAATTCCCTATTCATTTATTTGGCAAATACTTTCTTGAATACAGTTACTGTGTGCCAGTTGATATTTTAGGTGCTAGGAACAAGACAATGTTCTCTCAGGGGCTTTCATTCTAGTGGGTAAAGACCCATAGTAAACAAATAAAAATCTGACAGACAAGTGCTGTGGAAGAGATTAGAAGGTTATGTGGTAAGGAGTAAGTTGAGTTAGGAGGTGCTTTAGATTGTGTGGACAGGAGGATTCTTTGAGTAGGTGACTTTTAAGTTGAGATCAACATGTGAAGGAGTCCACAATGAGGATGATCAGAGGGATGAGCATTCCAGGCTTTGGGAAACCTGGTGACATAAAGCCCTTTGAGCTTTTGGAGTGTTAGAGGAGCAGACAGGTCAGTGTGACTGGAATGTAGCGTGCAAAGGGGAGAGTGGGACAAGAAGAGGCCAAAGGTAGGGGCCAAGTCATTTAAGGTTTTGTAAGCCAGGGTAAGGGTTTCCTAGTTGTAAAGTTATTCGAGGGCTCAAAACAAGGAGTGCCTTTTGATAAAGATCACTGTGACTACTGTGTGAGGAGTGGATTCTGGATTCTAAGGATAAGGAATGGGGATAGTTGGGTAAGGAGATCATCTGTTGTAATAGGACAGGTGAGAGGGATTTTATTTTCTGGCTGAAAACAGAAAGTAATAGAAATGGTAGATTTGGGCTGTGTTTTGAAGACTGAATTAGTAGGACTTGCTGATTGTATTAGGAGAGCTCTTATTATTATATGTTCTTTGGTGCCTAAATAATGTTTTATAGGTATATGTTGCATCACATATCACATGGTAGTAATTGTGAAGAGTAATTATTATGTAACCATTTTAGTAATATTGTATCTAATTTTGAGCTTTTTATGCTAGATAGGATTTGAAAACATTGGGTAGACTCTAGTAAAGCCTCCAGGAAATGATCAGAACTTAAAAAATGGGTCCTTTTGGAAAAGCTTAATGAATAAGAATTATTTAACCTGGCTGGATTGGTCAAAGTTGAATTAATAATAATGATTTGCAGCAAACTTGTGGATAGTACCATTTTGGAAAACTAAAATAGATGATGTCTTTTGATATTCACCCTGAATACAATTGACTTCTAGACTGTAGGGACTATTAAATATTTGAAGAAATGCTTGTAGGAGAGCCTCATCTTTGGAGACCTATAAGAATCTATTGATTGGTTATGTAAAGAATTGAACCCATCCCATATTTTGAATGTTGGGTTTGATTCTTTATATTGCTTAATGAGAGAAGAATAGATACTGGTTAATTATCATTATTTTCATACTTTTGCAGTTCATTACGTGATTATAAGCTAGGGCTTCAGCCATTTTGTTTAAACACTAAATTTATACTTAGCTAACCTTTTTGTATACTGTGTGTACCTCATCTTCCAAATAAAAAAATGGCAGGGAGAAATGCAGAAATTTAATGAAATGGCATTAAGTGGCTTTTAAGTTAAAATAAATTAGTTTATTTTTGAGAGAGAGAAGGAGAGAGAGGGAAGGGAGCAGCAGAGAGAAGGAGACACAGAATCAAGCAGGCTCCAGGCTCTGAGCTGTCAGCACAGAGCCCATCATTGGGCTCAAACTCCCAAACTATGAGATCATGACCTGAGCCTAGGTTGGGTGCTTAACTGATCGAGTCACCGAGGCCCCCCAAAGGTGTCTTTTTAATACTTGTTTGTCATTAGTGTTTGTTATGATCAGAAACTACACAATCTGGTGCACCTGAATAGCTCAGTCGGTTGAGTGTCCGACTTTGGGTCAAGTCATGATCTTGCAGTTCATGGGTTTGAGCCCCGCGTTGGGCTCTGTGTTGACAGCTAGCTCAGAGCCTGGTGCCTGTCTCCATACTCTGTTTCCCTCTCTCTCTGACCCTCCCCACTCACGCTCTCTCTCTCTCTCTCAAAAAATAAATAAAACATTAAAAAAGTTAAAGAAACTACACAATCTCCACATGTGACTGTCACTACTTGGAGTGTGGTATTTGTCTAGGCTTTCTCACTAGTGATCCCATTCTATCATCAACCTCACAGGGTATGATTTAAGTTAATTCTTGGTGCTTTGCCTCTGTTAGCTTATTCAGTTCTCACAACTATGCAGGACGTAGAGATTGTAGACTTTTTTACAGATTAATTTGCTTTATGCCATGGACTTTTGAAGTTGTTAAAAGTTAGTATATTAAGTCTTCAGATTCTGAGGGCCAGTAGTGCAGTGTCTCTTTGTATTAGTTGGGACACAGTGAGTAGGGTGTGAAAGTTGAAATCTAGTGGCATCAGTTTCTAGTTCTATAATTAGATTATTCAATAGTACAGGACAGACTGCCAAATACGTCCCAGGGTTTTTGTTGGCTTCCTCTTAGGTGAAAGTAGCCAATTTCAAAGTGACTTCAAAGTTGTATACTGAAACTGTTCTATTGTGGTCTATCATTCCACACTGAGTTATGCCTTTGAAGTTGGTGCATAGTTAATGAGGTTTCTGATATCAAGTTCATGCTTTTCCTTCAGTAGAAGGCTGAGTGGTACAAAATGTTCTCTACATGGAAGTATTGGTATGTTGTGTCCCTCATTACCTCCTCTTTCAGACTTCATTGTGAAGTAAAATATAGTGTATACAAATCTGGACAACTAATGGATGGGATTATTTTTTAGGATGGAATAGTTTATTTCATAAGTTGGACCAGTAAGGATATTAAAGGTACTAGATTTTCTTTTTAACCACTATCAAATGAAGTACTAGATGTATGTTACTTGACTGGCTTGTCTTTACAGAATTTGGATGGAAGATTTCTATCACATTAGTTGCAGGGAAAGTGGTTGATCTCTTAAAAATTAATACTTACAGAACGGTACAGTGATGGGGGAAAAGAGTCCCCTGGATACTAGAATGTTGTTTCTTGCTGGTTACACGACATTTATGCTTTGTGATCTTTGTGAACGTTATGTGCTTTCTTGAATGTATGTTTTACATCAAAAAAGTTTATTAGACAAAGAGGCAGTGCAGTACTGTAGTGTATTTTTCTGAATGTATGGCAGCCTTGATATCTTCACAGTTCTTAAAACTTTAATTTGGTAACTTTTTCTTTATTTAATAGTCTGTGGACTTTATGGCTATAAGCTGAGCATGTTTTTTTGAAATATACTTCTATTTTCTTTATTCATCCAATTTTTAATGGTAATTTGACTTACAATTTTTTATTTCTTATCATTTATTCCCCAAGTAGGGATCAGTGAATTGAGCCTTTTCTTTGCTAATATTAATCATTTGTTAATAAAGTTGTAGAAGTAGCATAGATTAATAAGAGCATCAGGAGTGAGATAGAGTAGATTCAAATTCTAGCTCACCAATTACTAGTTGTGTGTTAGTCAGATTGTCTTGCTTTATGTCCTCATCTATAAAGTGGGGATTGACAGTACCCATCTCATCTCTTGAGTTTTAACTGAGTTAATCATTGTATGTTATTTAAAAGACGCAGTACCTGGCATATTGTGAGCACTAAATAAGTTAGTTGCTATTACCATTTTTCTTACTGTGATAAAATATGCATATGAAGTTTACTATTTTGATCATTTTCATTCATTCATTCATTCATTTATTTATTTTTGAGAGGTAGAGCACAAGTAGGGGAGTGGCAGAGAAAGAAGGAGACAGAATCCGAAGCAGTCTCCAGGCTCTGAGCTGTCAGCACAGAGCCTGATGCGGGGCTTGAACTCACAAACTGTGAGATCATGACCTGAGCCAAAGTCGGATGCTTAACCGACTGAGCCACCCAGGTGCCCCATTTCATTATATGTTTATACTACATTTTGTTTATCCATTCATCTGTCCCTGGATGCTAGTAGACTTTCCATGTTTTGGCTATTGGGAGTATTGGTGTGCAAGCCTCTATTTGAATCCTTGTTTTCATTTGAATCCTTGTTTTCAATTTTTAGTATATATCTAGGAGTAGAATTGCTGAATCACAGTAATTTTATGTTTAACTTTTTGAAGAACTTTGAGGAACCTGTTACTGTTATTTTTATCATTATTGTCGTCATCATTTGGTGAAATGTACTGATGAGAATTTTTTTTAGAAATTATTATCCAGGTGCTATTAGCATTAGTGGTACGTTTGTTTTATCAGAAACTATGTGCATGATTTTCCACTCCTGCATTGAAATTTCTGGTGTGACGTATTATGTATAAAACTGGGGAGCTAGACTTGCCTGCTTTTTCTCTTTTTTTTGAATTAAACTTTTCTGTTGGAGATAATTGTAGGTTCATGTGCAGTTGTAAGAAATGATACAGAGATACCCACATACACCTTGCCTAGTTTATCCCAATGCTAAAATCTTACAAAACTATATCTAGTGTAATATTATAATCATGATACTGACATTAAGATACAGGGCAATTTTTCTTTTTACTTTTAAAATTTGGTTTAGAGAGGGGGGAAGGGGCAGAGAAAGAGAATCTTAAGCATAGTCCCATATGGGGCTTGGTCTCTCTACTGTGAGATCATGAGCCAAAAGCAAGAGTCAGATGCTTAACTGACTGAGCCACCCAGGCACCCCAAGATACAGAACAATTCTGTTACTCCAAGGATCTTTCATGGTACCCTTTTATGGCCATACCCGCTTCTCAATCCTGTGCCTTCCTCAACTCCTGACAACCACTAGTCTGTTCTCCATTTCTCTATTTTTGTTATTTCAAGGATGTTATAAAAATGGAATCATACAGTATGTAACTTTTTAGGATTGTTTCCCCCCAATTAAAAATATTGTATATGTATATAAAATTTACTGGTTTTTTTTACTACACATTTTTAAAATGTGCAATCACGTTGTACATTTTGTGCAGCCATCACAACCATTTATCTGTAGAACTCTTTTCATCTTGCAAAATGCAAACTATAAATTAAACAGTAACTCCCTGTCCCCCTGGCCCCAGACCTTGGCTAATATCATTCTACTTTCTCTATGATTTTGACTCCTTTAAGTTCTCTCATACATGTAGAATTATATAGTATTTGTTTTTTTGTGATTGGCTTATTTCATTTAGCAAAATGCCACAGTTCATCCAGGTTGTAGCATGTGTCAGAATTTCCTTACTTTTTGAGGCTAAGTAGTATTTTATTGTATATATAGACTATTAACTCATCCATTGATAAGACAATCGGGTTACTTCAGTGTATCAGCTGTAATAAGTAATGCTGTTATGAACATGAGTGTATAAATGTCTCTTCTGGACCCTGCTTTGAATTCTTTTGAGTGTATACAGAATTGCTAGATTGTATAATGATACTATTTTTAATTTTTTTGAGAAACTACTGTTTTCCGTATCTTGCCTGCTCTTTTAAAATTGAGGACAACATAAAAATAAAAAATAACAAAATAGGTGAAGTAATACATCATACTAATATAAACTGTCTTGACAAGCCCAACTTATGATTAAATATAAATAAAATTTTAAATCCTTTTCTTTTTTCCATTTGTCCCCCTAGAGAATGGGACATTCATTCATTCAAGAAACCTATTAAATGTCTCCTGTGTATCTTGCAATTTGTGTTTCATCAGTGAACAAAACAGAAATCCTTGCCTTCATGCAACACGCAAACTATTATCTTTTTAAAAATACATTTCCTAGAATAGAGTTATAGTTCTAGACCTGAAGTATCAAACAATTAAGTTAGTGATTTCTTCAGGTAGAAAATATTGCTTTTGAGGTACATTTAAGTAACCTTTGTGCTTTTAAGCAATGTAATAATTTTATGCAGTGTTATTTGAAGGGAAAGTGAAGTCTAAGAAGTGGGAATTTAAAATTTTCTAGTGAGTTTCCATTAGGAAGGCAACCTGGTGTTGGTACATTTGCCTGGGAGTCCAGAGAACTGGATCTAAGTTCCAGTCCATCATGTAATATTTGGTGCTCTCCTGGATTCTTCGCTTTTCATTTTCGTCCCCTCTCGTTTCTCTACATAACTTTTTCTTTCTTTTTAAAGGATTTTGACCACCGTTATTAGGCTAGTAACTATGTTAGTATCACTTTTATTACTGGTAATACCCAGTGCTATTTTCAAGCTTATTCTCTTTTCTTAATTTGTGCTTCCTGATATCAACTGAATATTTGTTACTTCAAACTTCATTTCTAAAAAACAAACTCATTACTGTTCCCTTTAACATTCCTTCATCTCAGTGAATGGCATTCTCTAAATACACTTAACTGCCTCAGCAAAAACCCTGAGTCATCTGTCTTTCAATTCTTCATTGACCCTCATTTAATCAATCATCCAGTGTTGATATTTCTCTCCTGTGTATATCTTGAATCTGTCCCTTATGCTCTAATTTCTGAACAGACTTTGCTTTCCTTGTTTGCATATGCTCTTTGCACAGAATACCTTTCATCTATTGTGACTGGCAACCCCCCCTCTATAAAACCTTCAACATTTCTTTTGGGAGAAAGTATTAGTACTTCATTACTTTTTTTAATTGTGAAAAAAATTTACATTTTAACCATTAAAAATGTTTATTTTGAGAGAGAGGGAGAAAGTGAGCACCAGTTGGGGGAGGGGCAGACAGAGGGAGAGAGAATCACAAGCAGGCTCCACACGTCAGCACAGAGCCCAGAGTGGTGCTCAATTTCCTGAATCATGAGATCATGCATGACTTGAGCCAAAATCAAGAGTTGGACACTAAACCGACCGAGGCCCCCACATGCCCTCATTCTAACCATTTTTAAGTGTACAGTTCGTTAAATACATTTGCTGTATTGTGTAACCATCACCACCATTTCAAGAACTTTTTATCATCCTAAAAAGAAAATATGTACCAATTAATAACTCCCACTCTCTCTTTCCCATACCTCCTGGTAACCTCTGTTTTACTTTTAGTCTCTATGAATTTGCCTATACTAGTAACTCATGTAAGTGGAATCATACAATATTCGTCTTTTTGTGTTTGGTCTGGTTTATTGACAAATGTTTTTTTAATGTTTTATTTATTTTTGATAGAGAGACAGAGCATGAGAGGGGGAGGGGCAGAGAGAGAGGGAGACACAGAATCTGAAGCAGGCTCCAGGCTCTGAGCTAGCTGTCAGCACAGAGCCCGACGCAGGGCTCGAACCCACGAATGTGAGATCTGACCTGAGCCGAAGTCAGAGGCTTAACCAACTGAGCCACCCAGGCGCCCCTGGTCTGGTTTATTTAGTACATAGTACATAGCATAATGTTTACAACATTTGTTCATGTTATAGCATGTATTAGAGTTTCATTTCTTTTTATGGCTGAAGAATAATCCGTCTTATGATTATACCACATTTTGTTTGTCTTGTCATCTCTTTCAGCTTTTTGGCCATTGTGACTAGGGCTGCTGTGTAGATTCGTTCTCTGCCCCCCTCTAGCTTTACTGAGGTTTACTAAATCATATATCATTTGGGAGAACAATAGGATGATTTGAAACATATGTGTGTGTATATACATGCGTACACACACACACACACACACACACATATACTGTATTGTGAAGTGGTTACCACAGTCCAGTAATTAACACATCTATCATCTCACATAGTACCTCCCCTTCCCTTTTTATTTATTTATTTATTTTGGTGGTAAAACACTGAGATTTATCCTCTTAACTTACAACGTTAAATATGTGTACAGGTATTCAAGTATACAATATGCAAGTATACAATACAGCATTATTAACTATAGTCACCATGTTGTATATTAGATGTCCAGAACGTATTCATCCTGTTTAATTGAAACTTTGCGCCCTTTGATTAACCTCTCTCTAGTCTTGTACTACCCAGCCCCTGGCAACCACCATTCTTTCTGTTTCTGAGTTGAACTTTTTTAGAGGACACAGATTAAGTGAGTTCATGCAATATTCACCAGTCTGCATCTGGCTTATTTTACTTAACATAATGTTAAATAATTATTAACATTATTATAATTATATATAATACATGTAATATATAATTGTATATTATATAATATATGTATAATTATATATAATTAAATATGATATATAATGTTAACATGATTATTAACATATAGTATCCTCCAGATTCATCCATATTGTTGCAAATGGCAGGATTTCCTTTTTTTTTTTTTAATGCTGTGTGTATGTGTAATGAAGTGTTACATATCTTAATTTCCTCATTCGTCTGTCAATGGACATTTAGGTTTTTTTCTATACATATATTGTGAATAATGCCTCAAATGAATATGGGAGTGCAGATATTTTCTTGAGATCCTGAAATTTTTTTCGTTTTCTTGGCTATGCACCCAGAAGTGGGATTGCTGGATCATCTTTATCAATATGTTATCTTTTGTGTTTTTGGATAATAGCTTTTCTAACAGGTGTGAGGTGATATCCTAGTTTTGATTTGCTTTTCTCTGATGACTAGTGATGTTGAGTACCTTTTCATATATCTGTTGCCATTTGTATGTTTTCTTTGGAGATGTATCTATTCAGGTTCTTTGCCCATTTTTAAATTGGGTTATTTTTCTTTGCTGTTGAGTTGGTTGAGTTACCTGTATGTTTTGAATATTATCAGATGTGTGGTTTGCAAATATTTTCTCTCTTTCCATAGATTGTCTCTTCACTCTGCTGATTATTGTCTTTGCTATGCAGAAGCTTTCCAGTTTAATGTAATCCCACCATCTTTTTGCTTTGATTAGCTTTGCTTTTGGGGTCCTATCCAAAAAAATCATTCCCCAGGCTAAAGTCAAGCTTTCCTCCCATGTTTTCTTCTGGTAGTTTTACAATTTCAGGCCTTACATTTAAGTCTAATTTATTTTGAGTTGGTTTTTATATATTGTTTGAGATAATGGTCAATTCTTTTACATGTGGATATCCAGTTTTCTCAACACCATTTATTGAAGAGACTGTTGTTTCCTTGGTATGTGCTTTTGGCACCATTGTTGAAAGTCAGTTGACTGTAGTTGCATGGGTTTATTTTTGGGCTATTTTGTTCTGTGAATCTAGTCTGTTTTTATGCCAGTACCACTTATTTTGATTACTGTAGCTTTGTAATGTATTTTGAAATCAGGAAGTGTGATTCCTTCAGCTTTGTTCTTGTAGCTCAATATTGCTCTGACTACTTGGAGTTCATTTTGGTTCCATATGGATCTTAGGACTTTCCCTCCCTCCCCTCCATTTCTGTAAAAAATGCCACTGGAATTTTGGTAGGGATTACCTTGAATTTGTTGATTGTTTTGGGTAGTATGCACATTTAAGTGTTAATTCTTCAGTCCTTGCACATGGAGTAAATTGCCATTTATTTGTGTCTTCAATTTCTTTCATTGATATCAATAGAGTTTTCAGTATATAGATCTTTTACCTCCTCAGTTAAATTTATTCCTAAGTATTCTTTTGAAGTTATTGTAAATAAGATTGTTTTCTTAAATTTTTTTTGGATGGTTCCTTGTTAGTATATACAAATGCAGTTGATTTTTGTGTATTAGTTTTGTATCCTGCAACTTTGAATTTGTTCTAATATTTTTTGGTGACGTCTTTGTTGTTTTTCTGTGTAAGATCATGTCAATAAAAAACAGACCTAGAGATAGAGATGATTTTGCTTTTCCAATTTGGGTGCCTTTTATTTCTTTTTGCTGCTTAAGTGCTCTGGCTAGGACTTCTAATGCCATATTGAATAGAATAGTTAAGAATGGGCATCTTTGTCTTGTTCCAGTCTTAGAGGTAAAGCTTTCAGCTTTTTACCATTGCATATTGATGTTAGTTTGCCATTAGCTTTTGAGATGGTTGTTATTGAGATGATCATATGAATGATGATCACAATGACTCTGTTAATGTGGTATACTACACTTGTTGATTTGCATATGTTGAACCATCCTTGAATTCTAGGTATAAATTTGAGTTGAACATAGTAAATGATTGTTTAAATATGCTATTGAATTAGGTTTGCTATTGTTTTGTTGAGGATTTTTGTATCTGTGTTCTTCAGGGATATTGCTTGTAATTCTTTTATTTCTTGTAGGATCCTTTTCTGGCTTTGGGAAGAATTTGAGAAGAATTGGCATTAATTCTTATTTATGATTGATTAGGATTTACCAGTGAAGTCCTCTGGTGGTGGAATTCCCTCCTTCCTTCCTCTCTCTCTCACTTCCATCCTTATGTTTATTTATTTTGAAGAGAGAATGAGTAGGGAAGGTACAAAAAGAGAGAGAGAGAGAATGAATCCTAGGGAGGCTCCATGCTGTCAGAACAGACCTTGACACAGAGCTCGATCTCACAAACTGAACTGTGAGGTCATGACCTGAGTTGAAATCAAGAGTTGGACACTTAACCAGCTGAGCCACTCAGGCATCGCATTAGGTTTTTCTTTGTTTAAAGATGTTTAGGGGTGCTGAGCTTGGAGCCTGCTTAAGATTCTCTCTCTCCCTTTGCCCCTCTCACAGACTCATATGCTCTCTCTCTCTCAAATAAAAAAAAGATGTTTGATTACTGTTCTAATCTCCTTACTTTGTTTTTGGTTTGTTCAGATTTTTTATTTCTTCATGATTAAGTGTTGGTAGGTTGTATGATACTAGGAATTTATACATTTCTTTCAGGTTATTCAGTTTGTTAGAGTGAAATTGTTCATAATAGTCATTTATGACTGTTTCCATTTTTTCAATATCAGTTGTGGTATCTCCTGTCATTTATAATCTTTTTTGTTTGTTTGTTTTGGCTTGGTTAGTCTAACCAAAGATTTGTCAGTTTTTTTTTTTGTCTTAAAAAAACAAACCACAACTCAAGTCCTAGTGTCATTTTTTTTTTTTTAAGAGAGAGACAACATGAGCATGCTAATGGGGGGAGGGGCAGAGGGAGAAAGAATTTCAAGCAGGCTCCATGCTCAGTGTGGATCCTGATGGGGAGCTTGATCCCTTGACTCTGGAATCATGACTTGAGCAGAAAGCAAGAGTCAAGAAGCCCAACTGACTGAGCCACCCAGGTGCCCCTCTAGTGTCATTGTTTTTTAAAATTGTTTTTCTTGTCTCTATTTTATTTTTGTTCTAATCTTATTTCCTTCCTTCTAATTTTTGGCTTTATTTTTTTCCTAGCTCCTTACGGTATAAAGTTAGATTGTTAATTTGAGATTTTTCTTTTTTCTCAGGGTGTGTATTTATTGGCTTACCCTTCTGTTTTAGAACTAACCTCTTTTGCTGCCTCCCAGAAGTTTTTGATATATTTTTTCCATCTTTGTCTCAATGCACTTTTTGATATCTCTTGAGTTTTGCTTAGACCCATTGGCTGTTAGGAATGTGTCATTCAGTGTCCACATTTTTGCACATGTTCCCATTTTCCTCCTGATTTTGATTGCTAATTTCATACATTATGGTTGGAAAAGTTACTAGATATATTTTTAGTCCTCTTAAGTTAGTTAAGAATCTTGAGGCATAACATGTGATCCATCCTAGAGAATGTTTTATATGTACAGTTTGATTCATATTTATGTTTTTAGGTTCTTTGGTATTGGTTGCATGTGTATTTACAAATATTATCCTTTTGATGAGTTGACCCCTTTATTACTTGCATAATGACCTTCTTTTTCTTTTTTAATGTTTTATTTTTGAGAGAGACCACATGTGAGGGAGGGGCAGAGAGTGAGGGAGACACAGAATCTGGAGCAGCTTCCAGGTTCTGAGCTGTCAGCACAGAGCAGGACACGGGGCGGGAACCCATGAACCACGAGATCATGACCCGAGCCAAAGTTAGATGTGTAACTGACTGAGCCACTCAGGCACCCCTCTTCTTTATTTTTTGTCATTGTTTTTAACTGAAAGTCTATTTCTGTCTTATATAATAAGTATAGTTACTCCTGTTGTCTTTCATTTACTATTTGCATAGACTCTCTTTTCATGTCTTCATTTTCAGCCTATATGTGTCCTTATAGCGGCTAAACTGAATCTCTTGTAGTGAACATGTTGCATCATGTTTTTCAGTTCATTCACATAGTCTTATGTCTTTCACTGCAGAATTGAATACATTAAGATTTAAACAATTATTAATAGATAAGGACTTACTCTTGTCATTTTGTTAATTGTTTTCTGATTTTATTTCCTTTGTTCCAATCTTACTGTCTTTCTTATTGATTTAATGATTTTTTAAAATAGTGGTATGCTTTAAATCTTTCTTTTTCTTTTTCTTCTTTCCTTCTTTCCTTCCTTCCTTCCTTCCTTCCTTCCTTCCACCCACCCACTGCAGAGCCCAGTATGGGTCTTGAACTCATGAGCCTGAAATTAAGACCTGAGCTGAGATCAAGAGTCAGATGCTTAACCTGCTGAACCACCCAGCAAAGATAGACTCATTTCTGTCTTTTGTTAATCTACTAGAGTTTTCTTCATGGTTGCCATGAGGCTTAGTTAAAAACATAGCAGTTTATTTTAAGCTGATAACAACATAACATATTCCTTAAAAAATTTTTTTAACATTTATTCATTTTTGAGAGAGAGAGAGAGAGAGAGAGAGAGAGAGAGAATGAGAATGAGTGGGGGAGGGGCAGAGAGTGAGAGAAACACAGAAGTGGAAGCAGGCTCCAGGCTCTCAGCTGTCAGCACAGAGCCTGACATGGGGCTCTAAGCTGTCAGCATAGAGCCTGATGTAGGGCTCAAACTCATGGACTGTGAGATCATGACCTGAGCCAAAGTCAGACACTTAACTGACTGAGCTACCTAGGTGCCCCCAGTTTAACATATTCTGTACTTTTACCCCCATGCCATATTTTATATTGATGTCACAATTTACATATTTTTATATTGTGTATTCATTAGTAAAATATTTTAGCTATAGTTTTTTTTTTAAGTTTATTTATTTTTAGAGAGAGAGAGAGTAGAAAGGGAGAGAGAATCCCAAACAGGTTCTGTGCTCTCATGTAGGTCACTGAATTTCCTTTAAAACAGCTATTTTGGGGGCGCCTGGGTGGCTCAGTCGGTTGGGCCTCTGGCTTCGGCTCAGGTCAGATCTCACGGTCGTGGGTTCGAGCCCCGCATCGGGCTCTGTGCTGACAACTAGCTCAGAGCCTGGAGCCTGCTTCCGGTTCTGTGTCTCCTTCTCTCTCTGCCCCTCCCCCTCTCATGCTCTGTCTCTCTCAGTATCAAAAATAAATAAAACAAAAAAAAAAATTAAAAAAAACCCAGCTATTTTGTTGTTTATGCTGAAAGGTTCCCATTTATTTTTCTCTAGGGCAGTGCCCTGAAGTTTAGAAGGCTATGTATCCTCTTTCAGTCGAGGAGAGTTGAGCCAGTCATCTGTGATTGCTTTGTCTATGATTTTCAGTGCTTTGGATGAGCTGGTTCCATTGGGGAAGAGCACATGGAGTGCTGGGGGCACATGGGGCCTATTTGGGGTTATCTTCGGGTAATATCTCTTATGAGGTTTATGGGTAGGCCTTTTGCTAGAGCTTTACTGAATTTTGTGCCCTAATTGCTGGGAGACCTGTTTCTTTTCCCTGCTCTGCTGATCCTCTCAGTGTTCTGGGTAGAAACTGAGTATTATACCATAGATCTTGGGAAGTAGGTGCTCATTCTGTTCTCAGAACAGGAAGGATTCTTTCTTGGCACTGATCTGTGCTGCTTTAGGGAAAAAGTATGCCATTGGTGAAGTTGTAACTGTTCTTACTTTCTTCAGTGTACTTATTCGCAGATTTTTCCTCCAAAGAACTGATGGGACCTCTCTGGGATTCAAGGTTTCTCACCAAAGGTAGTCTAGTCAATGGGCAATTATCAAAATTGCTTTTTCTGTGAGAAATGAGTGCTGAAAACTCCTATTCCTTCTTGTTGATATCACTCTGTCAATTCCTTTTTAAGCAACATTTAGATTCATATTAGATTATAAGATTTTTCATGATATATGCATGACTTAACTGATCATGTTAACTCAGATAATAAAATGATAATTTTGGAAATGTTTAGAATGATTTAGATTGGACTTTATATTGAACTTTTAAGAAATTGATGTATAAATTCCTATCTATAGAAAACAGTTTTAAAGTGGTGTTGAGACAAATCTCCGGCTTTGAAAAATGTGATAGACTCGGAGATTTATTTTCATGGTTGGTTTTCATCATAACTATGTAGTATCTTGTCATCAATTGAGTTGTTGTAGTCTTATGGATGATTTTGTGGTAATTGTAAACTCAGTAAGAGATGAATGAGTAAAAGAAGTAGAGCTCATTTCTTCTAATGTCTTAAAAATTTGAGGGAGGCATATGTCCCTACTTTTCATATCAAGTTCTTCACTTTCTATTGAAATCATTAGTCATTCATAGACATTCAGTAAGCAGACTGAAATTAGCTGACCAATTAATCTGGATTCCTCACATTATCCCCTTACCCCTCAGTATGTGGTATAATAATTGAAAGCTGCCATTCCACTGTTTTTTTTGTTCCAAATTGAGGACAGTTAAAAAAAAAAATCACAGATGGACAATTTGTGTGTGGTTTTATGTAGGTAAAACTAGGAGTGAATTGATTTCTATTTGGGGACTGAGCAGCTACTGCAGACATTGCTGGAATTATATTTCATTGCTGATTTGTTGCTAAATATCCAATTTTAAAAGGAAAAAAATCACTGATTAATCCACCACTCTACCTGAATGATTTTAGTTTTTAGTATTTGTTTTATTTGTCAAAATTTATTTCTTTTTTGAAAAATTAGTACCTTATGTTTTTTTCGAGCAATTTAAATTTTTAGAAAAACTGAGTGGAAAATCCCATATACTCTCATTTCCTCCAGTTTCATCTAGTATTAATATCTTTCATTACTGTGGCATATTTGTTATGTTTGATGTGTGAATATAGATGTTAATATTAACTAAATTCCATGGTTTACATAGGGTTTATTCTTTGTGTGGGTCGTGACAAATATGTGTATGTGTCTGCCATTACAGTAGCATACAGAATAGTTTCATTGCCCTAAAAATGTTCTGTGCTCCACCTATTCATCTCCTTCTCCCATGAACTCCTGTTAATCACTGATCTTTTTACTGTCTGCCTAATTTTGCCTTTTTCTGAATGTCATATAGTTGAAATCATATAGATATGTAGCCTTTTAGGTTGGCTTTTTCCCATTAAGTGCTGTTTCCTCTATGTAAGTTTCTTTGCATGGCTTAATAGCTTTTTTTTTTAAATTGAGTAACATTTTGTTGTATTGATGTATCACAGTTTATTCACTTATTGAAGAACATGTGGTTGCTACAACTTTTGATAATTGTGAATAAAGCTACTATAAACTATTTGTGTAGCTTTTTGGATGGACATAAGTCTTCAACTCATTTTGGTAAACTGCCTTTTTAACTTTTGTATTATGCACACACATTTTTATATAGTTGTAAAGCTTATTTTTATCCAGTTGTAATCATTTTGTCTTGTTCTTTAATTTTAAGATACCATAAATAAACTGTTCTTAACATTTTCTATATGTTATTTAATATTCTAATAAAAAAACACAAGAATGATTCCTCTGTTACTAATTACTTTTTTCTCCCTAAAATAAATACTTCTGGGTATATAGATTTTCCTGTTTTTGTATTGCTTTAGTATGAATTTCAAAGAAATTTGAAAGAGTAGGATTTTAGGTCAAGGAGTCAACACTGTTTTTTAGATAATTCTTGATCTGTAACTAGGTCTGCAAGTCCTGTTCTATGTAGATTGGAAGTTACTGCAATTTATATTGCTATCTAGACAAGAGTGGTACCAGGTTATGTGTAATTCTAAGATCTAACTTTTGCTTTTAAGTTTTTCAATAGTTTTCCTTAAGAGAGCGGTGATACTGTATTTTTTGGTTAAAAAAATTAAGGTTTGTCACCTGGATATTCTGTTTTCAATTACTTTAGAACTTTATATAATAGTTTATTGAAAGTCTTAAGATACAGGTTTTTAAAAATTTTTTTAATTTTTAAAAATTTATTATTGAGATAGAAACAGCATGAGTAGGGGATAGGCAGGCAGGCAGACACACACACACACACACACACACACACACACACACACACACACACAGAATCTGAAGCAGACTCCAGCTCGGAGCTGTCAGCTCAGAGCCCCATGCGGGACTTGAACCCACAGACTGAGATCACGACCTGAGCCGAAGTCAGACGCTTAACTGAGCCACCCAGGCGCCCCTTAAAATAGAGTTTTAATACGTGCTTAACTTTGTTTTAATATGGTACAATCTAAATGTGCATTTAGTGTAGTTAAATAAGATTCTTGCACAAATCCTTTTTATAGGTGGGGAAACAGGCTTTCCTTGAGACAGCATGCTCTTGGATATAGCCCTAAGAGTAATTAAACTCTTGAGACCTGCATTAACTTCTTGTTTTGCAAGTTTTAGATAGCAGTATCAATAGAATTACTGGATCAAAATAATTTTTTTATAGGTCATTAAATTGGATTTCAAATATAGAAATTTAAAGTTAGGAAAATACAGGGGCACCTGAGTGGTTCAGTCAGTTAAGTGTCTGATTCTTGATATTGGCTCAAGTCACGATCTCACACTTGTTAGATCAAGCCCTTTCTTGGGTCCCTTGCCAAGCTCAGAGTCTGCTTGACATTCTCTCTCTTCCTCTCTCTCTACCCTGCCCCCACGTGTACTTTCTCTCTCTTTTAAAATAACTAAATAAACTTAATAAAATTAGGAAAATGTATTTCTAGTTAAACCTTGCACCCAATTTTGGTACAAAAAATTTGGTCAGAGTTACTGTGCATATTGTTGGTCTATTTTCATTTACACTTCGGGCATCATGGCTGACTGGAAAAAGTGTGAAGACTTGAGTTTTAACTCTATTCTTCCACTTGCCAGCTGTGAGGCTTTGAGTTACCTGCTCATCCTGTCTGAGTTTTAGATTCCTTAGCTGTAGATGGGATGTATTAAATCTTTACAGTGGTTATGAAGAATAAATCAGATAATGGATACTTGACAACATAGGTTTATATTAAATAATTTGTATTTATTTCTGTTTGAAATTGTGGTCTCTTTTTGTTAGATATTCAGTGTCTAAATACATGTTCTTCAGACAGATTGTTTAGGTATATTTCAGTGCATTTTTTTTTTTTTTTGAGAGACAGAGAGAGAGAGAGAGTGCAAGCAGGGAAGGGTCAGAGAGAGAGAGAGGGTGATACAGAATCTGAAGCAGGCTCTAGGCTCTGAGCTGTCAGCACGGAGCCCAATGCGGGGCTCAAACCCACGAACCGTGAGATCGTGACCTGAGCTGAAGCTGTACGCTCAACCGACTGAGCCACCCAGGCGCCTCTCAGTGCACTTTCCATAGTTGAAGTTGTTTTTGTTTTTAAAGAGAGGATGCAAGATACTTGGGGATTTTTTTTTTAAACAAAAGTGTTACTAATTTGTCATATAGAAAATGTATGTTACCAGGCTTTAAGTTTTCTTCTGAATTGTGTTTCAAAATCAGACAGTTTTGGTACATAGTTGTCTTCATGGTGTTATAATTTCCAAGTTTGCCAAATAGAAAGATGGGTCCTTAAAGAAATGATTGAAAGGAGTATGCCAGTGAGTGATTAGTCTTCCTATAATGCAAAATACATAACTTGTTGTACTAACTGACTTTTAAAGATAGCATTACTCTAACACTTCCCATATTCATATTTGGAATTTAAGATTTGGTCAGTGTCTTATTAGAGTTGCCATGTGTCGAATTCACTTTTTTTTTTCTTTCCTATTCAGGGGTGGAAGTAAATGTTAGAATATTATCACTATTTGATTTTAATATGTAATTCCCTTATGATCATACCTTAATAAGTTTTATTACTTTGTTTTATGTACAAATTAGATTTAATTGTTCATGTTCAGCCAATAAAGCTCTAATTCTGTAGTTTCTTGTTTTAGAGAAAACAAAACAACCGTTCCCCCCTTTTCCCAGGGTGTTTGTATTTTCTTCCCTCTCCTACTTTTTTGTGTAAAGTGTGTCTGGCAGAATTCCAGAGCCTAAAAGAATAAAATACTAAGTAGGTGATTAAATGAATTCTCCAGCCAGCAGAAACCATCTTATCTCAAATTGCTAGTTATGCTGGTCTCTCCTTTCTCCCCACCATCACCTTTTGGGGGTGGATAAACTCTGCTACTCAGAACTATCTGGTAGTTTCATAAGCATGTTTATTAATGGAGTGGGTGCATTTAAGAGACAGATTTTCTTCTGTGTTGAAGGATGAAGCCATTTTTGTGGATTTTTTTTTCTATTTAAATTTTTAGATTTATATTTCTTTTTAAGAGCAAAGGAATATTTTTCTTAAAAATGAGAATAAATAGTTACATTAATTAGTAACAATAAAAAACCCATCTCAAATATATTTGGGGCAGGTCACTTGTTTTTACAGAATAACATTTTTTGAAAGGGATTCTCTAAAGCAAGATTCTTGTTTACTTTTATACTGCCATAAAAATTCTTTTTGGGGGGGCAGGGAAAATAGCTTACACAAAGGCTTTTTTTGGGGTGGGGAGCAGAAATTGAGTTGAAAGAGAAATCTTAATTTAGGGAATAATAAAACATAAATCACTTCAGAAGACATTTGAAAATTTACTGTGTTCCAGAAGTATACTTGGCTGTGAATTTAAAAGATGATTAAAGTACTACTCTCTGTTCATATATTTTTGTTTGTACTCCGGTGATAACAGTAGATAAGTAAAGAAACAGTGGGTTGGTACAGAGGAAACCATGATAACATGCAGAGGTAATCACTCTACTTTGTGATGCTTCCTGGAGGAGATGGGAATTCCTGACTGGAGTTCTGAAAAAAGAAGGAAGTAGCAAAATGAGAGTGGAAGTGAGGTACATTCTAGACTGAATGCAACATGAAGGACACCTGGAGGAGGGAGCCGAGTACAATGTGTACTCTAGAAGTCCTTTCTGGTAAGGAGAGTAAGATTAGATGCTTAATGTGATGCGCTGAGTTTTTACTTTATTCGCAGGCTGTGTGAGCAGTTATTTAAAGATTCTGGGGCGCCTGGGTGGCTCAGTCGGTTAAGCCTCCAGCTTCGGCTCAGGTCAGATCTCATGTTCGTGGGTTTGAGCCCCGCGTCAGGCTCTGTGCTGACAGCCAGCTCAGAGCCTGGAGCCTGCTTCAGATTCTGTGTCTCCTTCTCTCTCTGCCCCTCCCTCTCTCATGCTCTGTCTCTCTCTGTATCAAAAATAAATAAAACATTAAAAAAAAAAGTTTAAAGATTCTAAGTAGGGGTGAGATTGTTTTAATTTGTTTTTTTTTTTACAGATTTTAAAAAATGTTTTGTTTATTTTAGAGAGAGAGAGAGTGTATGTGTTTGAGCAGGGGAAGGGTCAGAGAGAAAGGGAGACACAGAATTGGAAGACAGGCTTCAGGCTCTGAGCTAGCTGTCAGCACAGAACTCAATGCGGTGCTCGAACCCACAAACGGTGAGATCATGACCTGAGCTGAAGTCGGATGCTTAACTGACTGAATCACCCAGGCGCACCTGTTTTAAATTGTTTTAAAAATTACAAACATAGGGGCACCTGGGGGCTCAGTTGGTTAGGCATCTGATTGTTGATTTCATCTCAGGTCATGATCTCATAGTCATGAGATTGAGCTCTTCATCAGGTTTCTGTGCTGAGCATGTGAGCATGGAGCCTGCTTGGGATTCTCTTTCCCTCTGCACCTCCCCTGCTTATATGTACACTCTTGGTATCTCTCAAAAAAAAAAATCAATAAAAAAAGAATAAAATTTACAAGTATAAAATGTTAGATGTGTCTTGACATAGTGAACACTAGATAAAAATTTTAAGGAACTAAAATCACACTCCATTATCCTGTTCATTCCTCATCTACCACAGGCTTTTAGCTCAGGGGTTAACAAACTTTTGGTCTCAAGGCCCATTTATACTCTTAAATAGTGAGGACTTAATTCCATGTGCAACTTTAATCCTTTTTTGACATGTTTCCTAACATATTCACAGGTTTTGGGGATTAAGATGTAGACATCTTTGATGGTGGGGGACATTATTCTGCTTTACCATAAATTTACTTACCTTACAATTCTTTTAAAAGCAAGGAGACTTTTTGACATAAGTTTTAGGTTTGACTTGGTTGCCAACCTTAATTTTTAGCTCTAGATTGAAAATTTTATTTTGAAGAAATAACATTTGTTTAACTTTTAAAAAAGTTAATTTAAGCCATTTTTTTCTGATACTCCAACAGTCATTTTCTCATTGGGAAGGATTCTTCTAAATGTCTTTTGTGTTTTCCATTTATCTTAGCTTGAAAATAGGCATATATATATATATATATATATATATATATATACACACACACACACACACACACACACACACACACACACATTTTTTTTAAAGAGTTAAAAAATAAAGCTTACCATGTTGCAGTCATTGTTATATACTGCCAAGAAAGAAGGTACCTGGAAACAGTTGATGGAACTTTGGTCTCAAGTGGTTTTAGAAGCTGTTATGGGGTCACTTGCTGTATTTTATTTAAAATTTTTTAATGTTTATTTGTTTTTGAGAGAAAGAGAGAGAGACAGAGTGTGAGTGGAGGAGAAGTAGAGAGTGAGACACAGAATCTGAAGCAGGCTCCAGGCAGTCAGCAAGAGCATGACGTGGGGCTTGAGCTCCCAAACCATGAGATCTTGACCTGAGCCGAAGTCAGATGCTTTAACTGACTGAGCCACCCAGGCACCCCACACTTGCTGTATTTCAGGAAACCTTTATTAAACCAGAATCTGGTAGTCTTATGTTTTTCTATATCTGGTTTCTGGTGTTTACTAGCAGATTAATAGGTAGGACATGTCATTTGATCTGTCAATTTATATAATTTTTTTCAACTTCTCCAAGGTGTGAGAAGAAATACAATTTATGGAAGAATGATAATTTTTTAGGTTTAGTGAAGACACAGTTCTTTGGGATAGAATAAACTCAAATTGTGACAGCTTTTTGTTCTGCTAATTGTATAGTTTTATGGACAGCAATAGAGGAACATGCTTGCAGTCCAGGAATTGAGATGCTGTGTTAATCATTGCTCTGTAGGGAAGCCTGGAGATTTCCTAATCTGTAAAATGGAGGCAATAAAGTAAACTTAATTTTTAGGGTAGGGTTTGCTGAAATGTAGCCCCTAGACTTTTGCCTGTGTTTGTATGGCTCATGAGCTAAGAATGATTTTTACATTTTTAAATAGTTTTAAAAAGTTGTTTCATGACATATGAATGTAAATATATGACATTCAAATTTCAGTGTCTGTGAAGAAAACATTTCTATACAGCCACACCCGTTCACTTATGTATTGTCTAAGGCCAGTTTAAAAAATAATTTTTAAAAATATTTATTTATCTTTGAGAGAGAGAAACAGTGCAAGCAGGAAAGGGGCAGAGAGAGAGAGAGAGAGAGAGAAGAGGAGAGAGAGAGAGAGAGAGAGAGAGAGAGAGAGAGAGAGAGAGAGAGAGAGAAAGAGAGAAAGAGAAAGAGACAGAATCTGAAGCAGGCTCCAGACTCAGCCTTCAGCACAGAATCTGATGTGGGGCTTGCGCTCATGAGCCATGAGATCATGACCTGAGCCAAAGTTGGACGCCCTGGCAACTGAGCCACCCAGGTGCCCCTAAGGCCAGTTTTATACTACAGTGATAGAGTTGAGTAGCACAGGCCTTTTATGGCCTGCACAGTCTAAAATATTTACTATCTAAACTTTTGCAGAAAAAGTTTGTTGCTCCTGCCTGAGTGCCCTGAGCACTATTTTTTTTTAATTAACTATTTTTTTATTTTTTTATATAGTTTATTACCAAGTTGGTTTCCATATAACACCCAGTGCTCTTCCCCACAAGTGCCTCTCTCTATGACCATCATGCCCCCTTACCCCCTCTTTCCTCAGCCTTCAGTTTGTTCTCAGCATTCAAAAGTCTCTCATGATTTGCCTCCCTCCCTCTCCCCGACTCTTCCCCACTCTTCCCCTTCCCATGGTCTCCTATTAGGTTTCTCCTGTTAGACCTATGAGAGACAACATATGGTATCTGTCCTTCTCTGCCTGACTTAATTCGCTTACCATGACTTCCTTGAGGTCCATCCATTTTGCTACAAATGGCTAGATTTCATTTTTTTCTCATTGCCATGTAGTACTCCATTGTATATATAAACCACATCTTCTTGATCCATTCATCAGTTGATGGACATTTAGGCTCTTTCCATGATTTGGCTATTGTTGAAAGTGCTGCTATGAACACTGGGGTACATGTACCCCTGTGCATCAGCACTTCTGTATCCCTTGGGTAGATCCCCAGCAGTGCTATTGCTGGGTCATAATTAACTATTTTTTAATCATTTATTTATTTTAGAGAGAGAGATAGAGAGTGGGGGAGGAGCAGAGAGATGGAGAAAGAAGATCTGAAGCAGGCTCCAGGCTGAGCACAGAGCCCGATGTGGGACTCAGACTCATGAACTGCGTAATCATGACCTGAGCTAAAATCAAGAGTCGGCTGCTTAATTGACTTAGCCACTCAGGAACCCCTATTACTATTACTATTGTTATGACTATTGTTATTATTTTAAATTTAAATCCAAGTTAATATATAATAATGATTTCAGGAATAGAATTTAGTGATTTAGCACTTACGTTCAACACCCGGTGTTTATCCTAACAAGTGTTTTTCTTAATGCTCCTCACCCATTTAGCCCATCCTCCCCACCCAGCAGTCTGCCAGAAAACCGCAGTTCTCTGTTTTGTTTTCCAATCTGATTTTATCTTATTTTTTTGTCCTTTATGTTCATCTGTTTTGTATCTTAAATTCCACATATGATGAAATCATACAGTATTTTTTCCCCTCTTTTTTCACTTAGCACAATACACTCTAGTTCCATCCATGTTGTTGCAGATGGCAAGATTTCATTCTTTTTGATGGCCGAGTAATATTCACCCCTCCCTGCGTGTGTGTGTGTGTGTGTGTGTGTGTGTGTGTGTGTGTGTCTGTGTGTCACATCTTTATCTGTTCATTAGTCAGTGGACATTTGGGCTCTTTCCATATTTTGGCTATTGTTGATAGCACTGCTCTAAACATTGGGGTGCATGTGCCCCTTTGAATCAGCACTCATGTATCCTTTGGATAACCACCTAGTAGTGCAATTGCTGGGTTCTAGGCTATATCTATTTTTAACTTTTTGAGGAACCTCCACACTGTTTTCCAGAGTGGCTGCACCACTTTGCATTTCTACCATCAAGCACTGACTAGTTATTAGGCAAATCATATATACTCTTAAAGCTGTTTCCCCAAATTGCTTATTAAATTGTTAAAAATTAATGGCAAATGACTGTATAAAGGGCCCTGATGATGTCTACTAGTGGTAAATATTGTGATGTAGTTAATTTTCATTTATTTCTGAAGAAAAGTGCTACTATTGAAAGGCAAATAGATGTATTTGTTTGCTAGATCTTCCATAAAATACTGCAGACTGGGGGGCTTAAACAACAGAAGTTTATTTTCCCACAATTGTGGAGGCTACAGGTCCACATCAAAGTATTTGAAGGTTTTGTTTCTCCTGAGATCTTTTGGCCCGCAGACAATTGCATTCTTGTTGTGTCCTTTGTGCATATGTGTCCCTGGTGTCTTCCTCTTTTTACAAGAATACCAATCATACTGGATAAGGGACCCACCGTTATGAATTTAATTACCTCTTTAATGGCCCTGTCATCAAATATAGTCACATTCTAAATTACTTGAAGTTAGGGCTTTAACATGAATTTTGGTCCATAACACCAAGGAGTTTCTAATAGAAGCTTCATGTAATCATTAGGTAAATTTTGAGGGTGTACTGTATGACAGACACTGTTAGAGATATGTGTGGTGAACAGGACAGACCAGGTTTGACACTTTTCAAACTGATGGTTTAGTGGGGAAAGATAGATAAAAAAGGAAACAAGTAAAAATATGGTTTCAGAGAATGGGAGAATTTCCATTATTGGAAATTAAACAGTGTAAAGTGCTATCAGTGACTGGTATGGAGGATGGGGTAATGCTGTGTTAGGTAAGAATGGTCATGTAAGAGTTTTTAGAAAAGGTGGCTTTAGGGATCAGGTCTTTTTCCAGGGCCTGATGGTGATCCAGATTAGTATAGACAAGGGTTAAAAGAGTAAGTGAACCAATGAGTGACTTTATGTGTTTAACTGTGGCCATTGTATAGAGGACTGTAGGAATAAGAGTAGAGACAGGGAGACCCATTAGAGTATTATCAAAAGTATTTTTTAATTTTATTTTTTAAAGTTTATTTATTTTGAGAGAAAGTGAGCGTGAGTGGGGAAGGGGTAGAGAGAAAGGAAGAGAGAAAATCCCTAGCAGGCTCTGTGCTGTCAGCACAGAGACCAAAGCAGGGCTCCAACTCATGAACCCTGAGATCATGACTTGAGCCGAAATCAAGAGTTGGATGGATGCTTAACAAACTGAGCCATCCAAGTGCCCCTATCAAAAGTGTTTTGGGTCAGAGGTATTGATAACCTGACCAAAGAAGTGTGACAGAAGAACGGAAAAGAAATGGAAAGAATTTGAAAGGTATTTTGGAGGTAAAATCTATGGCATTTGGTAATGGATTGGATATGGGAATTTGGGATAAGGGAGGAATATCTTTAGCAATAATGTTGTGTAATACTATAAGGCAAGTATTAGCAAATTGTTGCATTAGCAAGTTGCAGAGTATGACTTGGAAAGGTAAAAGCCTTAAATCATTAAGCAAGGAAACAAGGCGAATAAACAGTGGTTTGGTTTAATTCAGTGTCCAACTGATGGGCTTAGAACCACCAGAAAACAGGTAGGGCATTCATACTTTGCTGGAAAGTGTGCCTTTGGGACAAATAACCTGTCTGGAACTAAAAAGCCTTAGAGAGTCTTATAAAATAATAAATGTCAGATTTGATGGAATGACTATGAGTGCCATTAAGTGATTTTCTTTAGAGATAGTGCTCTTTATTCCAAGGTAAATGTTTTTTAAAGTGGAGCAGCCCTTAGGTGAAAGTAGGTATGGTATATAACATAATGATAGGTAAAGATGAGCTTTAATAGATTAAGATGGTCTTTTTGAGAATTTAAACATTCTAATTCCAAGAATTTGAACTTAGTGGGGAGTCAGAGTTGTGAGATCTGGATCTAATTTTTGCTACGTACTTCTGTTGTTAGATTTTTACTTCTGAGGCTCAGGTCCCTCACCCCTAGTGTAAGGTAAGACAGGTACCTACCTACTAGAAGAAAGCATTCAATAATTGGAGGTTCTGAATGGAATGTATGGAAGTAAGGTTAATATGATAGCAACCTTCTTTCAAGATCATCAAGTTTTTTTTATTTTCCTTATAAAGAGTAGGTAATTGAAGGGTTTAGTTATGTTACTTTCTTATTTAGGGAGATTATAGCTATTTTTTTAAAATTTATTGTTGGGGCGCCTGGGTGGCTCAGTCGGTTGAGCCTCTGACTTCGGCTCAGGTCAGATCTCACGTACGTGGGTTTGAGCCCCGCGTCAGGCTCTGTGCTGACTACTAGCTCAGAGCCTGGAGCCTGCTTCTGGTTCTGTGTCTCCTTCTCTCTCTGACCTTCCCCCTCTCAGGTTCTGTCTCTGTATCAAAAAATAAAACATTAAAAAAAATTAAAAAAAAAACTATTTAAAAAAATTTTATTGTCAAGTTAACTCACATACATTGTATACAGTGTGCTCTTGGTTTCGGGGTAGATTCCCATGATTCATTGCTTACATACAACAACAACCTGTGCTCATCCCAGCAAGTGCCCTCGTCAGTGTACATCATCCATTTCCTCTGCCCCACCCCCCCCCAAGCCCTCCATTTGTTCTCTGTATTTAAGTCTTTTATGGATTTGCCTCCCTCTGTTTGAAATAATTTTTTCCCCTTCCCTTTCTCTATGGTCTTCTGTTAAGTTTCTCAGGTTCCACATATGAGTGAAAACATATGGTATCTGTCTCTCTCTGACTTATTTCACTTAGCATAATAACTTCCAGTTCCATCCATGTTGCTGCAAATGGCAGGATTTCATTCTTTCTCATTGTCAAGTAGTATTCCATTGTGTATATAAACCACATCTTCTTTATCCATTCTTCAGTTGATTGACATTTGGACTCTTACTATGATTTGGCTATTGTTGAAAGTACTGCTATAGACATTGGGGTACAAATCCCCCTATGAATCAGCACTCTTGTATCTTTTGGATATATTCCTAGTAGTGCAATTGCTGGGTTGTAGGGTAGTTCTATTTTTAATTTTTTGAGAAACCTCCACACTTTTTCAGAGTGGCTGTACCAGTTTGCATTCCCACCAACAATGCAAGAGAGTTCCCATTTCTCCACATCTTCACCAACATCTGTTGTTTCCTGAGTTGTTTATTTTAGCCATTCTTACTGGTGTGAGGTGGTATCTCAGTGTGGTTTTGATTTGTATTTTCTGGATGATGAGTGATGTTGAGCATCTTTTCATGTGTCTGTTAGCCATCTGGATGTCTCCTTTGGAAAAATGTCTATTCATGTCTTTTGACCACTCCTTCACTGGATTATTTTTCATGTGAGTTTGATAAGTTCTTTATAGATTTTGGATACTAACTCTTTATCCATATGTCATTTGCATCTTCTTCCATTCTGTTGGTTGCCTTTAGTTTTGTTGATTTGTTTCTTTTGCAATACAGAAGCTTTTTTTTTTATCATGATGAGGTCCTGATAGTTAATTTTTGCTTTTATTTCTCTTGTCTTTGGAAATGTGTAAGAATTTGCTGCGGTTGAGGTCAAAGAGGTTGTTGCCTGTTTTCTCTTCTAGGGTTTTGATGGTTTCCTTTCTCACATTTAGGTCTTTCATCCATTTTAAGTTTGTTCTGTGTATGGTATAAGACAGTGGTCCAGTTTCTTCATTCTTCTACATGTTGCTGTCCAGTTCTCCCAGCACCATTTGCTAAAGAGACTGTCTTTTTTTCCATTGGATACTCTTTTCTGTTTTGTCAAAGATTAGTTGGGCCCAATTCTGGTTCTCTGTTCTATTCCATTGGTCTGTATGTCTGGTTTTTTTTTTTTTGCCAGTACCATACTGTGTTGACAATTACAGCTTTTTAGTAGAAGCTAAAACCTGGGATTGTGATGCCTCTTGCTTTGGTTTTCTTTTTCAATGTTACTTTGGCTATTTGGGGTTTTTATAGTTCCATAGAAATTTTACAATTGTTTGTTCTAGTTTTGAGAAGAATGCTAGTGCAATTTTGGTTGGGATTGCATTGAATGTGTAGATTGTTTTAAGTAATATTGACATTTTAACAATATTTGTTCTCCCAATCTATGAACATGGAATGTTTTCCCATTTCTTTGTGTCTTTTTCAATTTATTTCATAAGTTTTCTGTAGTTTTCAGCTTACAGATCTTTTTACATCTTTGGTTAGATTTATTCCTAGGTATTTTATGGTTCTTGGTGTAGTTGTAAATGGGATCAGTTTCTTGATTTCTCTTTCTGTTGCTTCATTATTTGTGTATAGAAATGCAGCTGATTTCTGTACATTGATTTTGTATCCTGTGACTCTGCTGAATTCATGTATCAGTTCTCGTAGCTTTTTGGTGGAATGTTTCTGGTTTTCCATGTTGAGTTTCATGTTGTCCATGAAAAGTTAAAGTTTGACTTCTTTTTTGCCAGTTTGGATGCCCTTTATTTTGTTCTGTTGTCTGATTGCTGAGGTTAGGACTTCCAACACTATGTTAAACAACTGTGGTAAGAGTGCATTGTTTTTTTTTTTTTAATTTTTTTATGTTTTTTATTTATTTTTGAGAGACAAAGAGACAGTGTGAGCAGGGGAGGGTAGGAGAGAGAGAGAGGGAGACACAGAATCCAAAGCAGGCTCCAGGCTCTGAGCTAGCTGTCAGCACAGAGCCTGATGTAGGGCTCGAACCCACGAACCGTGAAATGAAATCATGACCTGAGCTGAAGCCGGACGCTTAACTGACTGAGCCACCCAGGTGCCCCGGGTGCATTCTTGCCATGTTCCTGTCGTGTTCCTGATTCATGGGTAAAGCTTTCAGTTTTTCCCCATCAAGGATGATGTTAGCTGTGGGCTTTTCATATATGGCTTTGATGATATTAAGATATGTTCCTTCTATCCTGACTTTTGTGAGGGTTTTTATTAAGAAAGGATGCTGTATTTTGTCAAATGCTTTTTCTTCATCTATTGACAGGATCATATGGTTCTTATCCTTTCTTCTATTAATATGATGTAGCACATTGATTTGCAACTATTGAACCAGCCTTGCAGCACAGGAATGAATCCCACTGGATCATGAAGAATTTCTCTTAATATACTGTTGAATTCAATTTGCTAGTATCTTGTTGAGAATTTTTTTCATCCATGTTCATTATTGATATTGTCCTGTAATTTCCTTTTTAGTGGGGTCTTTGTCTGGTTGGGGAACCAAGGTAATGCTATTTCATAGAATAAATCTGGAAGTTTTCCTTCCGTTTCTATTTTTTAGAACAGCTTGAGAAGATAGATACTAACTCTGCTTTAAATGTCTGGTAGAATTCCCCTGGGAAGCCATCCCAGGAACTTTATTTGTTGGGAGGTTTTTGATAATTGATTCAATTTCTTTGCTGGCTATGGGTCTGTTCAAATTTTCTATTTCTTCCCGTTTGAGTTTTGGTAGTGTGTGGGTGTTTAGGAATTTTCCCATTTCTTACAGGTTGTCCAGTTTGTTGTCATGTAATTTTTCTTAGTATTCTCTAATAATTGTATTTCTGTGATGTTGGTTGTTATCTCTCCTCCCATTTGTGATTTTATCTATTTTGGTTCTTTCTTTTTGAGAAGTCCAGCTAAGGGGTTATCAGTTTTGTTTATTTTTCCATATTTCTGAAAATATGCATGGTAAGATCTCAGTTCTTTTATATTTATTGAGGGGTGTTTTGTGGCCCAGTATGTGATCTATCTTGGAGAATGTTCCATGTGCACTTGAGAAGAATATGTATTTTGCTGCTTTTGGATGAAAAGTTCTTAATATATCTGTCAAATCTATCTGGTACAATGTATCATTCAAGGCTACTGTTTCTTTATTGATTTTCTGCATAGATGATCTGTCCATTGCTATAAGTGGAGTATTAAAGTCCCCTGTAGTTACCATATTCTTACCGTAAGATTTCTTGTGTTTGTGATTAATTGATTTATATATTTGGGTGCCTTCTAGTTGGGGGTGTAATCATTTACAATTGTTAGCTCATCTTGATGGATAGATCCCATAATTATGATATAATGCCTTTCTTCATTTCTTGTTACAGCCTTTAGTTTAAAATCTTGTTTGTCTGATATACATATGGCTACTCCAGCTTTCTTTTGACTTCCAGTAGCATGATAGTTCTCCATCCCCTCACTTTGAATCTGAAGGTGTCCTCAGTTCTAAAATGAGTCTCTCATAGACAGCATATAGATGGATCTTGTTTTTTTATTCATTCTGATACCCTATATCTTTTGATTGGAGCATTTAGTGCGTTTACATTCATAGTTACTGAAAGATACGGATTTAGTGTCATTGTGTTATATGTTGGTTTCATGCTTGGGTGATGTCTCTGGTCCTTTGTGGTCTTTGTGGTCTTTGCAACATTACACTCACAGAGTCCCCCTTAGGATGTCTTGCGGGGTTGGTTTAGTTGTCATGAACTACTTCAGTTTTTGTCTGGAAAAGCCTTTATATCTCCATCTATTCTGAATGAGAGCTTTACTAGATAAAGGGTTCTTGGCTGCATATTTTTCCTGTTCAGCACATTGAGTATTTCCATTCCCTTCTGACCTGCCAAGTTTCATTGGAAGGTCTGCTACTACCCTTATGTATCTACCCTTGTCGGTTAAGGCCCGTTTGTCCCTGGCTGCTTTCAGAAATCTCTTTATCTTTGTATTTTGCCAGTTTCACTATGAAATGCCTTGGAGAAGACCTGTTGTTAAATCTGAAGGGAGTTGTCTGTGCCTCCTGGATATGGATGTCTGCATCCTTCCCCAAATGAGGGAAGTTCTCAGCTATAATTTGTTCAAGTAAACCTTCTGCCCCTTTCTCTCTTCTTCTGGAGTTCCTATGATATGGATATTATTATGTTTTATTGGATCACTTAATTCTCTAATTCTCCCCTTGTAGTCTAGTATTATCTCTCTTTTTTCTTGGCTTCATCGTTTTCCATAATTTTATTTTCTATTTCACTTATTTTCCCCTCTGCTTCCTCCATTCTTGAAGTCACTGCATCTAGTTTATTTTGTACCTCATTTACAGCATTTCTTAATTCCTTGTGACTATTCCTTAGTTCCTTGATCTCTGCAGCAATAGATTCTCTGCTGTCTTCTATGCTTTTTTCAAGCCCAGCTATTAATCTTATGACTGTTATTCTAAATTCTCTAGCTGTCATTTCTTCCTGGAATTTCTTTTGAGGAGAATTCTTCCATTTCATCATTTTGGGTAGTTTTCTGTCCCTTATGTGTTTTAATAGCTTACTGTGTGTCCTGCACCTGCAAGCACTAGTATATTAAAATGGGGTCATACAGTGTCCAGGGCCTGGCCCTTGAGGAGGTGTTTTTGGAGTATGTTGTGTGGTATCTTCTGTTGTGACTCTCTGGTTGCTTTATTTCCCTACTCGTAGTGGTGGTTTGGGCCTTCCACCAGGTGAGCTTTGATTTGTTTGTTGAAGTAACCCTGGAAAAAATTAAAGAAGGAAGGAAGGAAGTCTTTTTCCACCACATCCCTCTTACCCCATACAAAGAGAGAAATGACAGGGGTGGGGAAAAATAAAAAAAATTGACTAGGCAGAGAATCAGAGAAACTATATGGCTTAATCCAGAGAGAGAGAGAGAGAGAGAGAGAGAAAGATAAAGGAGATACAGAAGAGGTGTAAAAAGAATAGATTAAAAATGTCTGCTTAAACAAATCAGCACCCATAATAACCAGAATAGAGAAGGGAAGGAATAAGTGGGAAAAAAAAAGGAAGAAGGGGGGAAAAATATATGTGTGTGTATTATATATATGTATACACACACGCGCGCGCGCGCACACACACACACACACACACACACACACACACACAAATATAAAATAAGAATTGACCAAGAATCAAATCAGCAAATGCAAAAACACTGGGCTGATATCTGATGGTGCCTTGGAACTGGTGGCTATGCTAATCTGGAGGAAGGTCTTTCTGGTCTGCTCAGTGTCAATCTTGCTCAGGAGGACATGCAGTTACCAGGCCCAGAAGGGCATGGCTTAGTGTAAGTGGTCCAACCTCCACTGTGGGTCCATTGTCTGTTCCATGAATCCCTACCTTGTTCGTGATGGGGAGAAAAATGGCGACACCCCAGTCTCCCCCTGGACCAGGTGTCCCAAACTACTCTGTTCAGGCCATCTTCACTGTGCAGGGCAGGTGCGCTCCACAGTCTCCACAGACTCCTGCACCTCCCAAGTGTTCCGCTGGGATTCAAACCCTGATGTCTTAAAGGATCCCACTCCACATACCACTGTTCCAGGGAAGTGACACTCCACCCTGCCAGCCTGACAAAGGGCCTCTGGCTCCTCACAGTGCTGGGCGGGCGTGAGGGGGCTGGTTTGTTGGATGTCTTAAAAGGATCCCGCTCTGCACCCTAGTTCTGGGGTAGCACCACTCTGCCCAGCTGATAAAGGGGCCTCTGGCTGGCGGGAGCCTGCAGAGTCTTTTGTCTTTGGAATGGCTATTTGCCTTTTCCCCACAGCACTCAAAGGAGAGGATTGCAGTCTCTGACTGCGCCTATGAGCTGGCTTCCAAGACTGGGGCTGACTCCCCTCCTGCCCAGACACGTGCACAGGGTGGCCCCTGTCTGGAGAAAGCCCTACCACCCTAGAATGAGATAGAAATTGGTTCTGTTTTTTTCCTTCCCCCATCTGTGGTTTTTCTCTTGTCCAAATGCAGTCCTACACTTCCACAGCCTCTCTTTCTCTTCCTTTTGTCTCTCCACTGAGGGCTATCCCTCCCCTCTGTGCTGTGCCGCCCATTTTATCTCTCCTAGTTTGCAGTCACAAACCTATGGCCCTCCAGGTTGTCCCCATGGGTCCCTGGAGATATTTCTGTTACTCTGTAGCCCAGATTCCTGGAATTCCTAGTCTTCTGGCCTCAATACTGCTGTGTTTAAGGGATGAGGGAACTTAAGGTCTCCTTACTTCTCCACCATGTTGACTCCTCCCCTGGAGATTATAGCAATTCTAAAGGCATTTGCAAAGTACAGCTCATTGAGAATCATTAACAAATACTATTTGTGGAAATAGATTTTATGACAGCCCAAAATTTGTAAAGTGGCATTGGCAGACAATATAGCTCAAGTTCTATGAAACATGTAACTCAGATATCCATATACTGTTATTGATAGGTATTATTTTGAATTGTTAAAACTAAAAATTGATCATTTTTAGTGATTTCTATCTGTATAAAGAGAGCTGTATGTGATGAATATGCTATACAATGTACAAGAGTTATATATATATAAACTAATTTAACTTGTCTTTATTACATTAAAAATGTGACTTTTGGTGTTACCATTTTATGATCAGTCTTTTAATTGTTTCAGACTCAGCACAGTTTATATAAAATGTGGAAAGGAGGAGTGCCTGGGTGGCTCAGATGCATGTCGAGCTCTTGACTTTGGCTCAGGTTTTAATCCCAGGGTCAGGGGATTGAGCCTTGTGTCAGGTTTTACATTGAGTGTTGAGCCCGATTGAGATTCTCTTTCTCTCCTTCTGTCGTTCTCCCCTGCTTGTGTACATGCACTACTCTTTCTAAAAAAGAAAAAAATTCCAGAAAGGAATGCTTAATTTTCTTTTATGTTCTGAATACTTGGAAACATTTAATTTTTTTAATATTTATTTTCAAGAGAGAGCATGAGCAGAGGATTGGCAGTGAGAGAGGGAGGGAGACACAGATTCAAAGCAGACTTCAGGCTCTGAGCTGTCAGCACAGAGCCTGATGCGGGGCCTACCTAACCCCATGAACCGTGAGATCATGATCTGAGCTGCAGTCGGATACTTAACTGACTGAGCCACCTAGGCACTCCTGAATACTTGGAAAATTTAAAAATTTTCTTATACTTATTGATTTTGGTAGTAAAAACACTATATTAGTGCTTGGGACTATTTTAATTTTTTTGTTAATTTTTAGAATTATTAAGTTTATATTGGGAGAGATACATGAAGTACAAAATTCTGATCTTAGAGAAAAAGTTTTAAGTCTTTCACTATTGAATATGTTGTTTGCTGTGGTTTTCTCATGTGACTTTTGTGAAGATTTCCTTCTATTTCTGTTTTACTGAGGTTTTTATCATGAAAAGGTTGAATTTTTGTCAACTGCTTTTTCTGCATCAGTTGTGATGCTTATGTGTTTTTCCTTCATTTTATTGATGTGGTATATTACATTGATGGATTTTTCTGTATTGAGCTAGTCTTGCATTTCAGGAATAAGTCCACTTGTCATGGTGGATAATCTTAATATGCCGCTGAATTTTTGCTGGTATTTTGTTGAAGATTTTCACATTGGTGTAACAAGGGTGATTGGTCTGTAGTTTTTTGTGGTGTTTTTTGTGATAGTTTTATGTCTAGCTTTGTAATCAGGGTTATGCTGGCCTCCTAGAATGAGTTAGGAAGTGTTCATGGTTTGAAAAAGTTTGAGAATAGGTATTAGTTCTTTAAATGTTTGTAGAATTCAAGAATGAAGCCATTAGGTCTGGGGCTTTTCTTTGTTGGGAGATTTTTTTTTAATATTACAAATTCAGTTTCTGTACAGTAATGTCTATAAGGTCAGATTTTCTATTTTTTCCCAAGATTTTGGTCTTGGTAGCTTTTGTTCTTTTAATTACTTACTTAATTAATTAATTTTTAGAGTTTTAGTCTTGCAAGAGAGAGACAGAGCATGAGCAGGGGCAGGGCAGAGAGAGTGGGAGACACAGAATCCAAAGCAGGCTCCCAGGTTCTGAACTGTCAGTACAGAGCCTGATGCGGGGCTCAAACTCACTAACAGTGAGATCATGACCTGAGCTTAAATGACTGAGCCACCTAGGCACCGCAGTAGGTTTTGTTTTTTAAGAGTTTGTCCATTTTATCTAGTTTATCTCTTTTTGGTGTATAGTTGTTCATAGCACTCTCTTTTTATTTCTGTAGAATTGGTAGTAATATTCCTATGTTCCTTTCTGATGTTAGTAAGTTGCGTCTTTCTCTCAATACAACTAGCTAAAGGTTTGTCGATTTTGTTGATCTTTTTAGAGAACCATTTTTTGGTTACATTGATTTTTCTCTTCTGGTTTTCCTTTGTTCTTGTTCTAATCCTTATTAATTTCCCTCCTTCAAACTTTAGGATTAGTTCTTTTTTTCTGGTTCTTTAAGTTGTAAGTTAGGTTGTTGATTTGAGATTTACCTTGCTTTTTTTTTTAAGTTTATTTTTAGATAGTGCATGTGCACATGAGCAAGTGGAGGCGAAGGGAGAGAGGGAGAGAGAATCCTAAGGCTCTGTGCAGAGCCCAATGCAAGGATACCATGAACCTCAGGATTGTGACCTGAACCAAAATCAAGAGCCAGTTGCTCAATGACTGAGCCACCCTGGTGCCCGTCTTGTTTTTCGTTTTTTAAAAAATGATTAATTTTGAGAGAGAGAAGGAGCACAAGAGCATGTGAGCAGGGGAGGGGTAGAGAGAGAGAGGGAGAGAGAGAGAAAGGATCTGAAGCAGGCTCTGTGCTGACAGCAGAGAGCCCAATTTAGGGCTTGATCTCACACTGTGATTTCACTTCTGAAGTCAGACGCCACTTCTGAACTGAAGTTAGATGCTTAACCAACTGAACCACTCAAGCACTCTTTGCTTTTTTAATCATTTATAGCTATAAATTTCCCCCTTAGTGCCATTTGCATTTTCTCATAAATTTTGATATGTTGCCAATTTCATTCATCTCCAAGTATTAAATAATTTCCTTTGTGATTTCATCTTTGATCCACTGGTTGCTTAAAAGTGTGTTGTTTAATTTGTGTAATTTTATCCGTTTTCCAGTTTTAAGTTCTTGATTTGTAAGTTTATTCCATTGTGGTAAGCTTTATAATGTATTAGATTTAATTTGTGGCCTAACATATGGTCTATCCTGGAAAATGTCCCATATGCTCCTGAGAATATGTGTGTTGTTGAGTAAAGTGGTTCTGTATATGTCTGTTAGATCTAGTTGGTTTATTGTATTGTATTAAGTCCTCTATTTCCATACTTTGCTTCTGTCTTGTTCTCTCAACTATTATTGTAGAAGTGTCTATTTTCCTTTTAATTTCATCACCTTTGGCTTCATATATTTTGATGGTACATCATTAAGTGTCTGTTTCTAATTGTTTTATCTTCTTTTTTGAACCTTAAGTAGTATATAATGTCCTTCTTTGTCTCATTGTTTTTTGATGTAAAGTTGTTCTAATATCAGTATAGCCATTCCTGCTCTCTTTTGGTTACTATTGGTTAATACTCATATATTAATTTTATACCCATTTTGATAACATTTTTTATTATAATATTTTTCCAGTTGATTCTGTTGGCTTTTTAGCTGAAGCATTATATAACCTCATTTTCACCTCTCATTTAGTTGTGGAAAGCCTCTGGGACAGAGTTAAATAATGATGGTGTTAGAGGACACCTATGCCTTTTGTTTTTATTTTTAAAGGACACCTTTACCTTGCCTGTTACTTAATCTTAGACTCCTACTATGGATGCTTTTGGTTTCAAAGCATTGCATCCAGTAACAATTCATTTTATCATTAGGTAGAACGCAAATAAACTAGAATGTATAGTAAATTGCAGTTCTTGAGTGTTTTAGGATTACAGTGTTTTGTTAAATCTTTAAGGAACCGAAGGGCTGACACAAATGTTTTTTCCCCTCAATAATTTTATTGTTGAAATTCTAAAATATCTTAATAAGCCTTTCTCCTTTGTGTATATATGTGAATAGAAATAAATTTTTTAATCTTTTTTTTTTACATTTATTTATTTTTGAGAGACAGAGAGAGACAGAGCACAAGTAGGGGAGGGACGGAGAGAGAGGAAGACACAGAATCCAAAGCAGGCTCCAGGCTGTGAGCTGTTACCACAGAGCCTGATGTGGGGCTCAAACTCACAAACTGTGAGATCATGACTTGAGCCAAAGTAGGACTGCTAACTGACTGAGCCACCCAGGTGCCCTAAAATAAAAATTTTTTTAATATTTATTTTTGAGAGAGAGAGATAGGCAGAATGTGAGTGGGGAGGGGCAGAGAGAGGGAGACACAGAATCTGAAGCAGGCTCCAGGCTCTGAGCAGTCAGCACAGAGCCTGATGTGGGGCTCGGACTCACAAATCATGACCTGAGCTGAAGTTGGGCACTTAAGCAACCGAGTCACCCAGGTGCCCCAGAATTAAATTTTCTGATTGAAGATTTTTACAGTACCTTATTTTGTTCATTTTTCTTTTATTTTACATGTAAATTTAGAAAACAACAATATTTATTCATAAGAATGCATGTTGATCTCATGCCTTTCCTGGAAATGGATTTTTTTTTCTTTTTTTTTTTTTTAAGGCAAATCCTTTACAAATACTTTGGAGAAGCTTCTTTCTTTTCTTTTCTTTTTTTTTTTTTTAAGTTTATTTATTGATTTTGTGAGAGAGTGCGAGTGAGCAAGGGAAGGAACAGAGGGAAAGGGAGACAGAAGAGAATCCCAAGCAGGCTCCATATACTGTCAGTGTGGAACCAGACACAGGGCTCAAACTCAAATACCACGAGATCAGAATCTGCTGAAATCAAAGAGCTTAACCTACTGGGCCATCCAGGTGCCCCTGGAAAACTTATTTCTTATTATTTGCTTTTTTTTTTTCCTGAATTGTGGATTACAAAAACAATTCTAACTTAATAGAACATTACATTTATATTCTCATAAATGAGTAACACTCCTCCATATATAGCTCCCAATTATGAAAAGTTTGGTGTGGTCATATTTCAAGGCAACTTTGCAGTGAACTTTATTTTACTTGCTACAATTTGAGAATAAAGATTCTGATTCTGTAGTTTATTTTCCATATAAGCCAAATGACTTTAGGGTTCAAGTTTTTATCTCCCACCCATCTTAATCTTTTGGGTATAGAAAGAACATGAACATTGTGAGGGCCAGAAAGACCTGGGTATAAATCCTAGCTTCTCCTGTTGATTAATGGTCTTGAATAAATTAGCTAATCTCAAAGTTTCATTTTCCACATCTATAAAATGGGAGATGAACTACCTTAGGGGGCTATATATTAGGATTATGTGAGATACCGCATGTAAATTCTTTGGTATGGAATTTAACTTCGTTGAATTGTTGATCTGCAATAAATGTTAGCTTTCTCTTCTCTGAAACAAAATGAAATGGTGGGTGTGAAATAGCTTTATGAACTGTACATAAATAAATGTAAACCATTAACATTGTTTTCTCTATCAGAATTGGACATTAATAGCATAGTTTATAATCTCAATCTTATTAATATGCTTGCTCAGGCCCTTATGTGATAGGCACATGCTAAGTTTTGGTGATCCTTTAAGATTTGTGTTTGTTCTTGCTCCAGAAACTTTGAAAGCCCTTAGAGAAATCCTGAAGCAAACTCACATTATTTGTTAAACAGTTGGCTAATTTTAGTCCAATTTGAATTCTAGGACTTAGTCTTACTCTTGGTACTCGTATATATGAAAACCAGATACACATTTTACCTTCTTGTTATGGTATCCAGACCCTTCCACTTTGCCCTACTCCTCCTTTCCTCCAGTAAGAACTTTAAATCTTACAGGATTTATAGCACAACACATACCCTGGCTTTATTATGTTTTAGTGTTTCTAGTTGGATTGGCTGTGATAATGGCTTTATTAGTATATATAACTACATGTCTAAATTAAGTTTTGCACTGTGAGTTAAGAGGGCCAAGGACTTCAAATAATTGGACTTCTAGGAAATTTACTACAGTCTAGTTTAGGGAGATAGTGATGATTTCTGCAAGTGTTTTTATATCAAGAACATTTAAATATTATTTATCAAATATTCATTAAACATTCATGTGCATAGCACTTTCTGGGAACTCAAGGAATATAGAAAGGAGTATGCTCAGGTTCTGAGTTTCTCGCCTTCTAGAGTAGTCTAGTTAGAATTCAGAACAACTCAGATATTGAAATGTCAGACCTTTAACCAATTTCTATGCAAAATATTACCAATAATATATGCTATAAAAAGTCACAGACTTTGTCTTGTTTATTTCATACAAAGTGTGGTGAATTTTGGTTTCCTTACCGGAAGAGTAGAATCACGAATATACATACCCTGTAGAGTCATTGTGATGTTTAAATGAGATTGGATATGTAAGACCCAGCTGTATTACTTATGCAGTTAGGTATGTTTTTCATTGAAAACGTAATGGTATATTGTAAAATGGTATATTTGAAACAGTAATGGCATATTGTAAAAATAAAAAATGCAGGCAGAACAAAATGAAAAGTTTTCTCACTTGAGACCAGTGGTTCTTCTCTGTGTACTTATATACCAAGCACACTTTTGAATATTTTCGAATAATTACTTTGTACATACACAATTATACTTTTATTATAACTTCCGAGAACATGATATACATTGTCTTGTATATGGCTTTTTTTAATTTAAAAGATGATTTTGGCAATCTTTCCTTTATATTATATACAGTGTTTTACTTTTCTTAATGATTGCTTAGTATTCTCTTGAGTGTATAATAACATAACCTGTGTCTTCCTCTAGGACTCATTTAATGTGTTTATTTAAAATATGTTAATTCATCACTTTCCTTTCCTTAGAGTCAACTCACTATCCAGAAAGTCCATCCTCCCAAGAAGAAGGGACAGAAAGAAACACCTCTTTGTAAGAAAGGCTTGATTGTCCCATGAACCAGACAGCAGAAAACCGATTGGGGTGCAGCAGGACTCCAGAGCCAGATATAAGGCTCAGAAAAGGGCACCAACTTGATGGTACAAGGAGAGGTGATAATGACAACCACCAAGGAAATTTGGAGCCTATTGTAGAGGCATCTGTTCTTTCCTCATATCATAAAAAAGTAAGTTAATGGGGGAAGGATGGTAAGTAAACAAAGTTTATGGGAATGTGATTGGAAGGGGGATATTAAAAAAAAAGTGTGGAACATTGCTGGAGAGAGGATGGGATTTTGAAAAGGAATCGAGCACATTTGTTTTTATTTTTGTTCAAGGTAATTTGAAGTTTTATTTTTAAATTGACTAGGTATTATTTGATTTTATAATCCCTTTCTGTCAACACTTAAAATCATACTTAATCTGCTTTATTTTGTTTGAGATGGGAAATGGGTTTTTGTAGTTACTAATTAGTCTTTATAATTCAACTGTAGTTTATTATTATTTTTTTATTTTTAAAAGGTGTTTTATTTATTTTTGAGAGAGAGAAACAGAGCAAGCAGGGGAGGGGCAGAGAGAGGGAGACACAGAATCTGAAGCAGGTTCCAGGCCCTGAAGTTGTTAGCGCAGAGCCCAGTCAGGGGCTCAAACCCACGAACTGTGAGATCATGACCTGAGCCGAAGTTGGTTGCTTAACCCACTGAGCCACCTAGGCACCCCTCACCTGTATTTTAGTTATGACATCATTTATATATTTGGAGACATTCTGGTTCTCTGCTGGAACTGCTTCAAATATGGTTTATCTTCAGTGTATACCTTGAGAGTCATTAGAATTCTGGGAACAGAAGATAGGTTTTAATCTTTCCTTTTACTTCCAAAAAAAAGAGCAGCTTTTAAATTATTTAAGCACCTCTGCCTAGAGAGCAAAGGCATAAGTATTTGTGAACAGCATCAGAAAGTCCTTATTATACGGGCACTTGGCTGGCTCAATTGGTTGAGCATGTGATTTCAGCTGGGGTCATGATCTCATAGTTTGTGAGTTTGAGCCCTGCATTGGGCTCTCTGCTCTCAGTATGGAGCCTGCTTCCAATCCTCTGTCTCCCTTTTTCTCTCTCTGTCCTTCCCCTTCTTATGCTCTCTCTCTCAAAAATAAATAACATTAAAAAAATAATAAAATATGTGTATACTATAAAAAAAGAAAGTTCTTATTATGGACATTTGGCTATATGCTTTGTAACTTTGGAATCATGTAGCATGTGTTCAGTGTTATGGCTCTCCTACAGTGTTTCTAAAACTAGGTTGTGTCTATTAGTGATTTGTGAAGTTAATTTTGATACTGTGAGCTGTGTTCAAAATATTAAACAGCAAAATAGAACAGAGGTGCATATATGTAGTAATGTACATTTAAACTCTGTTATTTGATGAAATTGTTTCGTTTTGTATAGATATGTATACAGATATGAATAATACATACATGTGAGTTACACCTAAAAACATTTTCAAAGCCTCTACTCTGAACTGCATCTTTCCCATCCTAAGAGATATATTGATTGTGTGGTAATAGTGGTGTTGGTTTCAACTCCAGAGGTTTATCTTGTCCTTTCAGGTCTTTTATGAGAATTTTATCAGGGCATAGTAGCAGTATAGGCACAATATAGGAACTTTTAGGTATTCAGTTTTTGGTAACATTTTCTTTGTAAGTCAACTTTATCTTCTTGGCTAGGTTGTGCTATAGTGAAGGATTATTTGCATGCATGTGTGCCTATGTACCCATACATACACAGGACAGATTAGTAAGATTAAAAAAAATACCCGTTTGCCTACAGTACATATAATTTGGCTTTTAAACCAGCATTATTGTTGTTAAAAAAAAATTTACCAGGTATATGGTCAAGAACTTTTATCTACACTTAAGACCTTGCTTTCTTCCTTCCATTTAACAGTAATATGTACTAGTAACTTAAGACTTCCCTATCCAAGCTGAGCCAGCTGTTTTTCTCATTTGCTACTAAGGCCCAAGCAATGTTACTAAGCTTGGATGAGTGACTGGGGTTATCTTTTCTTTTTTTCTTTTTATTATAGTAAGCACAACATGAAATCTGTCCTCTTAACACATTTTTTAAGTGTATGGTACATTATTGCTAACTATATGCACATTAGATCTCTAGAACTTTTTTATCTTACACAACTGAAACTCTATAGCCATTGAATAGCAACTCTTCATTTTCTGTGCCCCTGCTGGCCCTTGGCAGCTACCATTCTGCTTTCTGCTTTTATGAGTTTGACCACTTTAGATACCTCATGTAGGTGGAATCATGCAGTATCTCACCTTCTATTACTGGCTTCTTTCACTTAGGATAATATCCTCAAAGTTTGTGCATGTTGTAGCATTTGATGAGATTTTCTTAAGGCTGTATAGTATTCTGTTGTAAGTATATACCACATTGTTTTTATCTATCCATCCACTGATTGACATTTAGATTTTGTTCCACATCTTGGCTATTATGAATAATGCTGCCAATACTGTTTTAGTTCTTTTGCATAAATACCCAGAAGTAGGATTACTGGGTAGGATTATATGACAGTTCTATTTTTAGTTTTTTTTGAGGAACTTCCATACTGTTTTCCATAGGAGCTGCATTCTTTTATATTCCCACCAATAGTGCACAAGGGGTCTAATTTCTCCACATCCTCACCCAACACCTACTATTTTCTTTTTTGATAATGGCTATTGTAACGTGATGTGGAACATCATTGTAGTTTTGCGTTGGCATTTCTTTGATGATTAGTGATGTTGAGCAGCCTTTTCATATACCTGTATGTGTCTTTGAAGAAATGCCTTTTCATATCTTTTGCTCAGTTTTTTAAGCCAGTATGAAGTGATTGAGGCCCCCTGCCCCCTGTTGAGTTACATGTATTTTGGATGTTAACTTCTTATCACATATATGGTTTGCAGATATTTTCTCCTATAGGTTATCTTTTCATTCTGTTGATTATTTTGTTGTTGTTGTTGCTGTGCAGCAGCTTTTTCGTGTGACATTCTCCCATATGTCTAATTTTGCTTTTATTATTATTTGTGTTTTTGGTGTCATACCCAAGAAGTGTTAATGAAACTATTTCTCTATATTTTCTTCAAGGATGTAGTTTCAGGTCTGACATTTAAGTTTTTTTCTTTCTTGAGTTAAGTCATTTTGAATTGATTTTTGTGTATTGTGTAAGATAAGGGTCCAGTTTTACTCTTTGCATGTAGGTATCCAGTTTTCCAGCACCACTATTGAAGAAATTGTATAGTTTCTTTTTTATTTTATAGTCTTGATCTTCTGGCTGAAGATCATTTGACTATATATGCATGAGTCTGTTTCTGGGCTCTTGATTCTGTTCTGTTGGTTTATATATATGTCTTTATGCCAATACGATACTATTTTGATTCCTGTAGTTTTGTAATATGTTTTGAAGGAAGTGGGGTATTTTCATCTTTGTTCTTTCTCAAGACTATTTTGACTTCAGAGGCCCTTTGTCATTCCATATGAATTTCAGGATTTTTTTTAATGATTGAGGTTATCTTAAAGACAGTGGAAATGTAATAAACAGAATTGGAAGAGGGTTTGACCAGTTTACTGAACATAGGGTCAGAAGACCTGTCATTTAGTCTTGTAAAATAGGTGTTATTAATTTCCCTCGACTTATTTTTTGTCATATGAAATAGGATAGTAGTTGATATCTGTGTTCATTTCCAGTTGTGATAGGATTCTATTTTTTTAATCAAGTTTTTGATATTGAGAAATATTCTCAAGTTCAATGTGTACATTGAACTATTCTTTTTTTTTTTTTTTTAAGATTTTATGTTTAAGTAATCTCTATACCCATCGTGGGTGGAACTTTAACTTAGAACTTCAAGATCAAGAGTTACATGCACTACCAACTGAGCTAGCCAGGTGCCTCACATTGAACTATTCTGAAGTATACCCATAACTAATTTAAAGAACTGATGGTGATAAGTAGTAGTTTCTAGCAGTTTCTAAAAGGGATTGTGTAATTGAATACTTAGTAAAGGTTGATTAAAAGTGGGGGAAGAGGAAAGGAGGAAGTATTTATAGGGCATTTGAATAATAGGAGTAGTATGTATAAGGCGCTGAATCTGGAAAAACTTGGCATATTTAACAAGTATAGTCAGTGGATAGTGGGGAGGATGGTAAGAGATAAGGAAAAAACTGTAGTTAAGGACTTTTGTAGATCATGATATGGAGAAAGTACATAGGAAGCTACTGGAAAAATTTTAAGCAACGGAGTGATAGAATCTTATTTATGTTCTAAAAAGATCACCTTTTGGCTCTGATGTGAAGACAGTAGATTTTGGGGTGTGGGGAGAGAAACTTGGAAATGAGTCAGAAGGCTGCTACAGAAATTCATGAGAATAGCTTATTCTGGGTTGATGGTGATTGTTGGTTGGCAAGAAGTGGATTCATTTGAACTATGCGTTAGGGATAGAGTTGACAATTTGCTGGTAGATTGGATATGATGGGTTAAGGGAGGAGAGAAGGAAATGACAAGAATGAGTCTGGGGTATGATGTGAATAATTGGATTGGTGGGGTAAGATTCTGTATTTTGAGATGGGGGAAAACTGGAGGATAAGTTTGGAGGTGAAGTAGATTTAAATGGGAGGATCAAGTTTGCTCTTGGCTGTTGAATATGAAATACAGGGGCTCATTCAGTTAAGGTCTGACTCTTGACTTCATGATGTCACCTGCTTTGGGCTGTGCTGATGGTGCGGAGCCTCCTTGGGATTCTCTCTCTTCTCTCTCTGCCCCTCCTCTGCTTGCACGTTCTTTCTCTTTCAAAATAAACTTGTAAAAAAATATGAAATGTATGTGAGACATCTTACTGGATGAGTCTAGAAAATAGTTAGGTAGGAGTATGGCTTTCCTAAGAGTGGCCTGGGCTTAAAGTAATTATTTAGGAAGTAGTTGCAGTGTAGATGATATTTAAAACTGTTGAAATGGTTAAGGTTACTTAAGAGTCCTAGAATCTAGCTTGAAGAACACCAACATTCACAGGGCATTTCAAGGAGAGAAAGGAAGGAAGCCAAAGATGACAAGCCTGTAATGTAGGAGGAAACTCAGGAAAGTAAATATCACAAAAACTAAGTTAAGTGTTTCAAGAAGGAGGGGAGGGAGAAGTGATTGGTTTGTTTCTACTGCTGCTGAAGAAATCATGGACAAAAGGATAGACTAGTGACCATCGGTTCCAGCAACATAGTGTTCACTGGTGAACTTAAGAGCTATTTTGGTGGAGGAGTGGGAAGAGAAGCCAGACCTCGGAGTAGGTCAGATTGTGAATAGCAGGTGATAAGTATTCAGTGATATGTGTACTAAGTAGTCCTTTCTCTGTCATGTAAAAAGACATGGAGCCTTTTTCCAAGTGTATTACCTGTGTGCTGAAATTACTTTAAACTTTCTGGTTTCCCAAACAAAATAATAATACAATTAGAATTACATAAAGCTTTTAATTTTTTGCTTATTCCTTTTATAAATGAGTACATTTTGCAGTCTTCTGATGGCAAATGTGTACATATAAGTATTTATTTTTTTAGGTTCTTTTTTTAAATATATAGTTTATTGTCAGGTTGGTTTCTATATGATACCCAGTACTCATCCCAGTAAGTGCCCTTCTCCATGCCCATCACCCATTTTCCCCTCTCCCCCAATCCCCACCAACCCCTTAATTTGTTCTCAGTATTTAAGAGTCTCTTGTGGTTTGTCTGCCTTCCTCTCCTAATTTTTTTCCCCTTCCCTTCCCCTATGATCTTCTGTTAAGTTTCTCCTGTTCCGCATATGAGTGAAAACATACGGTATCTTTCTCTGCCTGATTTATTTCACTTAGCCTAATACTTTAGGTGTTTTTTTTGACTATAAAAGGAATATTAAGACTAAGTTGTGCAGGCCTACTATATTCTGACTCTCTAGGACACTTTTCCTGGATTCTGTGTACTTGGAAGTTATACTATGCTTATCTTTGTGGTATTTATTTATTTTTTTAATTTTTTAAATATTTAATTTATTTTGGGGAGAACATAAGCTCGGGAGGGGCAGAGAGAGGGGGTCAGAGGATCCAAAGCGGGCTCTGCACTGATAGGCTGAGAGCAGTGAGCCCGATGTGGGGTTCATGACCTGAGCTGAAGTTGGAATCTCAACTAACTGAGCCACCTAGGTGCTCCTCTTTGTGGTATTTAAATATTGAAATATGACTTGAGAATTGTAAAACCAGTCTTCAGTGCAGGCAGATGTTCTGATAATTTTTTTATCTCTGAAAATGTTCATAATATGCATATCGAATAATGTTAAAGAAAAGCAAAAAGGTGTGTGAGTGAGTGTGTGTGTGTGTGTATAGAGAAAAAGAAAGAAGAAGGGAGAAGGAACAATTTATAAAGTCCTATACACTGAAATTCAGAGTTATGTAAATATTTTAATGTTAGTGTACCAGAGAGTACATCCCTGTGTTAGTCCGCTTTTGCTGCAGGAACTACTCCTGAGATTCAGTGACTTACAAACATACAAATGTACATGAGGGCACTAGGTCAGATGTTACTAGTCTAGGTTGCCAGTGTATTGCAGGCCAGCTCCATGAATCCATTCTGGAACCCAAGCTGGAGGAGGCTGGCTGGGCCATGTTTTTTTTTTTTTTTTAAGCCCTAAGGACAGCTACCTCATAAAAATGTGTCACAAGGTGGGATTTGTAATTTGAAATCTGTACAAGTGAAATTTTTTTGTGTGTGTGGGTGTGTGTGTTCTTATGGCAGATGGCAAAAGTCCCAGAGAACAAATCAAATCACGTTTGCATTCAAAGTATATGATGTGTGTTACATTTGCTTATGTTCAGTTGGCCAAAGCAATCATGTAGCTAGTTCCAAAGACAGCGGGATGGAGTTACATTCCTCTGAGGGGAAGGAGTAAGTGAATAATTGAGAACTTTAATACACGATCTACCACAGTTTCTAAAGGAAAAAGGCATTCCCTATCCCAGTATCTTTTTTTTTTTAATGTTTTTTATTTATTTTTGAGAAACAGAGACAGTACGAGCAGGGTAGGGTCAGAGAGAGGGAGACACAGAATCCAAAGCAGGCTCCAGGCTCTGAGCTGTTAACACAGAGCCCGACATGGGGCCTGAACCCACAAACTGTGAGATCATGACCTGAGCCAAAGCGGACGCCCAACCGACTGAGCTACCCAGGCATCCCCGCCCCCCCCCAGTATCTTTATATAGGTTATACTTCATATAATAAATTTTCAATGCTGCACCAGATGCTGGAGCGAATTTTCTTTTACCACAAATGTTCGAATGACAATTGGAAGATCTAGGTTCTTCTATTTATCTAATTCCTGATTAATGACTTTGCAGAACTTTTCACTCATCAGTTTCTCTAGAAAAGAGCAACATTTTGTATATCTTCTATATGCATATTATATGGATAATGTGAGGAATTTTGAAAATTCTTATAGCTTTTAGATTTGATGCTTGCTTTTCTATACCTCTCTGTTGCTTTGAATTCAAATAATAAGCATTGGGTTAAAAAAACAAAAACAAACTTAGTGTAAATATCCAGAGGTTTCCTCAGATAATATAAACTAGTGTGTACATTTGAACTATGATATGTTGAGCCTCTATGATTAATTGAGCCTCTGTGTGTTATAGATGAGAAAACTGAGACAGTGTAAGCCCAAGTGACCATTCCAGTGGTGTATAATTTAGGCAGTTGTGACTCTCAGGAAATACTTTACAGTATCTGGAGTCATTTTTGGTTGTTACAATGAGGGGATTTGTGCTACTAGCATCTTGGGAGAAGCCAGGGATGCTGCTAAACATCCTACAGTGCACGGACAGCCCCCACAGCAAAAATTTACCTAGCCAAGTATGTCAGTAAGTGCTAAGGTTGAGAAACCTAGGTTCTGACTACCTTAGTAGCACATTGTAACAATAGCATATCTAGAAATAATATACTTTTTATTAATGGAAGTACTGTAGGAGTATATTTTTTCAGTTCCAGGTCTGTTGTTTTTTTCTTTTTTTGCAAATCTCCATAAGATTTTCATCAAATCATAGTCCATGTAAATGATCCATCTTAAGTTGTGCTGTGTACAGCCTACAGGGTAGAACATAGTGGCCCTGTTTGCCTGCATTGGGCCAGGTGCCTTTCTGAGTGCTAGGAATATGGTGATGGGTAAGAGCCACGTTTTTCCCTGCACTGCATGGTGCAAGTGCAGAGGCAGGGAAGACACAGGCAATAAATCCCTGAACCACATAAATAAGATATTACTAACAGTGATAAGTGCTACAAGGAGAAAAGTATGCTAAGGTAATAAGGTGAGATGACTTAAAAGAATTACTTATTATTAAGATTTTATTTTTTTAGAGCAATTTTTAGGTTCACAAAAATTGAGGGGAAAATACAGAGATTTCCTGCAGTCTCCCTGCCTGCACACATACATAGCCTCCTCAATGTCACCATCCCCCACCAGAGTGTTACCTTTGTTACAATTGATGAGCCTATATTGACACATTGTCATTACCCAAGGTTTACTCTAGACATTGTATATACTATGGATTTGGACAAATGTATAATGATATATGTATCCATCATTATGGTATTACACTGAATAGTTTCAGTGCCCAAAAAATCCTCTGTGCTCCACCTACTCACTCCACCCCCAGCAATTCTTTAGATATAGTTAAGGAAGGTATGTTGAAGTGAGGCCTGAATGATAAGGAACCAGCAAAGATCTTGGGGGAAGAGTACTTCCAGGTAGAAGAAACAAGCTAGTAAAGAGGTCCAAAGGTAGACCCTTTTTCCCCTCTGCTTCTGCTGTTTCCTCTTATCTTCTCCTCCTTCCTTTCCCCCTCTCCCCTGACTGAAGACTGAAAGGCTAGTGCAGTTAGAGCATGAGGAACAAGAAGGAACAGTGAAATGAGGTCAGTAGGCCAGAGACGGACCAGTATTCTATAGGTGTATAGAAAGAGCTTAGATTTTATTTTAATAAAATCCTCTAGAAAGTGCAGTTTTTGGGGTGTTTAAACAGAAAGGAGGAATTGGTGATTTTAAAAAGGTAATTCAGTGGGGAGAATGAATTGTGAGAAGACAGAATGGAAGGACAGGAGCTTATAGAACATTTCAGGTGAGAATATATTCCAGTATTCCATGTTAGCTTGAAACAGGGTGGTAGTAGCAGCAGAAGGGGAAGTGGATGGATTCTGAGTATATTTTGGAGGTCAGGTCAGCAGGATTTGCTGATGGATTTGATGTGGACATTGAGGAAAAGAGGGAATCGAGGATATTATTGGTTATTTTAACTGAGCAAAAACTGGGATTGGTAAAGTGAGCAGATTTAAAAAGGGGAATCCAGGGACACCCTGCTTGGCTCAGTTAGGAAGAGCATGTGACTCCCAGTCCTTGGGGTCATGAGTTTTAGCCCCATGCTGGGTGTGGAGATTATATAAAAATAAATAAATACATAAACAAACAAACAAATAAATAGAACTGTTTAAAAGTGGGGGGAAGGAAATCAAGAGTTCTGTTTTAGAATGTGAGATTTGAAATTCTCTTTAGTCATCTTAGAGATCATTGAATAGGTAGTAGCTGTATCACTGTATGATTTTTAATGTGCCACTGTTTTTAATTGTATTTTAAAAAATTATTTTCTTAACTATATTTAAAACAGACACATGTGCTTTTTGAAACTAAGGAATTTTAAAATTAGCAGGAATTTCAGACTAGCCAATTTGAGATTCATAAATAGCAACAAAATTCTGTTTATAATATTAGTTATGAGACAGTAAAATGTTTTTAGAGTTGAGAGTTTATCCATCTAGTCTTTTTGTGTCCGAATCACACTGGTTATATTTCTTATTATACTATGTATTTTTGTTTATCATCTTCATTTAATAGAGTGGTACCTTCTAAATACAATGTTTTGTTCTTTATTTCACTAACAGATCATTAACTGAATATGAATTTTTTCATCCTTATAATGAACTCGTTCTATTGCCTTGAAAACCTGTATTTCATTTTCCCTTTTATCTAAGTTAACCCAGAAGCCAATAGCCTGAACAAAAGAACTATTTCTTTCTTCCCATCTGTTGTAACAGATTTTCTGTGAGGAGGAATCATGGAGTTGAGAGAATCAGATCTGTACATTGTAGGATGTTACAGTATAGTTGAAAAGACTCTTCAGAAACCTTGTTTACTTTCCTCAGTTTACTAATGAGGAAATTGTGTGTTTTTGTTCTTTATGAAAATTTATCCTTTGTTTATTATATCCCTTTGGTGTAGAAGTTCTTTGCTAAAAAAAAAAAAAGAAGGTGGTTTATGAAGAAATCAGTGCATCTGTAGGTACTACATCCTTGGGATGTAGTTTTGATAGAAAACTTACTGGATCATTTAAATAATGAAGTTTTGTACTGCCCTACTTTCCCTTGGCTCTTCCTCTTCATTCATTGCTATACACACAGCACTGCTCCTTGCTGCTAACTCCAGGGTTGTTAGTATAGAATAGTCATGGGAATTAGAAAAGAAGGAAGCCATATAGTTATAGAAAACTATGTAATTTTGAGACTGAAATTAAAGACAAAATATTAACTTAATATCTTCAGTGGACTTAGTGATTTTCATACCCTAATTTTTTGTTTGCTTCTCAGGATTGCCCTCTGAAATAGGAAGAACAGATATGATCTGTTTTAAATTGGATCTTTTAAAAATTTTCTTTTAAGACTTAGAAAGTTTAAGAGTAATTTGTCTACGGTCACATGTATAAGAGAGCATGTGATAATTAGGTCTTCTGACTGCACTTTTGGCTGAACAAAGCTGCCTTTATGAAAATTGGCAGCAGGTTGACTTCATGTTTCTCAGTTCCAAACTCTGCCCGAGTATTTATGTTGAGCCCAGACATTAGATTCAACTATTGGTACTTGTTTTTTGACAGAATTGTTGCTCACACCTCATTTTTTGGTAGGCCGGGATAATTTTGCTTCTCAGATTCATTCTTAACCTTTCAGTGGATTTTTTGCTTACTTTGAAAGTAAATCTAACGTTATCATGGTGTGGTCTTTCACATTTCTGATAATTTTGTATAAGTTTGAGTATTTGTTCCTCTTTTTAAGATACACAACTTAAGTAGATTGCATAGGCTTTTAAAAAACATAGCAGTTTCACTTAGACTCTCTAGGTACATTAAATGCCAGTTGTGGTAAGGATAAAAATGTAATAGAAAAGATAACAGGAGTGTCTTTTTTTTTTAAATAAAAAGTTAAGGAAAATTCATAATTTATAAAAATAAGGGTTATAGGTAGTTTTATCCATTACAGAGTGATATGTCTTTATGTTCAATTGTGTATCAGCAGGTTCCTTTAAATTAGTGAATTTGTTAGAAATGCTTATTGGATTGCCTATGACCCTTTAAAGAAAATAAACACAAATGCCAGGATTTAAATCCAACCTACTAAATCAGAATCTTTTTTTTTTTAATGTTTGTTTATTTTTAGAGAGACAGAGAGACAGAGTGTGAGCGAGGGAGGGCCAGAGAGAGAGGGAGACACAGAATCTGAAGCAGGTTCCAGGCTCTGAGCTGTCAACACAGAGCTCAGTGCAGGGCTTGAACCCATAAACTGTGAGATCGTGACCTGAGCTGAAGTTGGACGCTTAACCGATCGAGCCACCCAAGTGCCCCCAGAATCTTTGGGTCCTGGATGAATGTAGTTTTTAAAAGCTTCACTGGTGATTAAGATGCTTACTTCTGTTTAAAAACTAGTGCCTAAAGTTACAGTTCTATTTTATTTAAAATTTACTAAAAACTTCTCAAGAACATGATTTGCAAAAACAAAATCTATATACATTCTCTGAGGAATATTTGGGAATCAAGTTGAATTTATTTTCTCTTAAAGGAAAATGTCACATTTACTCACAGTTGACTCCTTACAAAAATATTGAGATAATTCATATATAAAATTACATCCTAAAGTGTACAGTTAAAAAGTGTTCACAGAATTGTGCAACCATCACAAGTCTAATTTAGAACATTTTTATCATCTGTAAAAGAAACCTTTTACTCATGAGTTGTCATACTTTATCCCCACTAGGCAGCTAATTTCCAGTCTACTTTCTGTCTCTATGGATTTTCTTGTTCTGGACTTTTTATATACTGGAACCACACTATATGTGATGTTTTATGACCAGCTCTTTTACTGAGAATAATGTTTTCAAGGTTCAATTATGTTGTATCACATATTAGAACTTCATTCCCTTTTATAGCTAAGTAATATTCCATTGTATGGATATATTATACTTTATTAAATAATATTGAAATGAACATTCATGTGTAAGTTTTTGTGTGCACATATGATTTAATTTCTCTTAGGTATAGACACAGGAGTGATTTTTTTCACTGGGCCATGTGTTAACTCTGTTTAACATTTTGAGGAACTGCCAGGCTATTCTCTGTAACAACTGTACCATTTTACAACCCTACTAGCAGTGCTTGAGGGTTCCATTTTTTCCGTGTCCTGGCTGACACTGATTTTTTCTGTCTTTTTGAATGTAGCTATCCTTGTTGGTTTGAAGTGGTATCTCATTGTGGTCAGGGTTGACTCTTGAGTTTTTATCAGGAGATCTTCCTAGGTTAGCTATGGCTGAAGATTTTAATTACTTCACTTCTTTTAAGACTTTGGCAATTGAAACAAAGTTCAAACCTATTATAAAACTCAAGTTGTATTTGTTCAACTTTTAATGGTCCATTTCTTTTCATCTATACTGTCACTACTTTAAGTGCTGTCATCTCCCATCTGGAATACTGGACTATTGAGCTAGATCTCCTAACAGGGCTTTCTGTTTTGTTTGTTCTTCTCCAGTGTATTCTTCACACAGTTGCTAAAGAGAATGCTTTTATATGTGTTTGAGAGCATGCAAGTGGGGGAGAGTGGCAGAGGGAGGGTGAGAGACAGTATCTTAAGCAGGTTCCATGCCCAGTGCAGAACCTGATGTGGGGCTTGATCCTGAGATCATGACCTGAGCCGAAATCAAGAGTCCTGCTCTCATCTGACCGAACCACCAATACACCCCTGAGAGAACTTTTAAAAATGCAGGGTTTATTAGCCATTTCCATTAAAAAAAATTCATTTGCTTCCCATTGCACTTAGGACAAAAACCCCACTCATTTCCATAATCTACAGGACTCTTATATCTCACTTCTCTGCCTAAGTTTATTTCACAGTGTTCTCTTCCTTGGTCAGTGAGCCTCAACCACTCTGTTAAACAGTTCGTTAAACAGGCTAGGCTCTTTGCAGCTTGAGAGTCTTCAGACCTGTCTGCTTTCTTTGCTGGGGTGTTTGTAGATCCACACCTCTGGCTAACTGCTGCTTATTCTTTAGTATTCAGGCTAAGTATCACTTCCTTAGAGAAACCTTTCACAAATTTTCTGTTCCCTAGTTTATTTCTCATGCTTATCTTTAATCATAACTTTTCATGTTTCATCATAATATATACCATAACTTATAATTATATATTTGTATCATTATACATATGTGTAGACTCTAGACTGATGGAACTTCAGAGGAGTAAACCTAGGTCCAGAGTAACTTATCTGGTAATATGTACTTTGTCTTGCAGTGTTGTAGTGAGTATAGGACCTATAAAGCAGTGAGAATAGTGCATGGTACATGGAAAGTACTTACAAATGTTGGGTACAGCACATTATTGGAGGCCTGTATTTGTGTCAGAAAGAAAAGATTTGCTTAAATTTCACCTTAGAAAGGAAGACTGTCCAATCCAAAGGACAGGACATAGTTGATCTATTGGATATTGTTCTTATTAGACTTTGTAATCATCTTTAAAAAAATAAAAAAATTGACTTTGTTATTATCTGTTTTCACTAACCTGAACGTAATGTTTATGTTCAGCACCTAAAATAGTCTGGGAATATTGTATTTGCTCAATAAATAAGGGGAAAAAAATGAATGAATATCATTCCTGAGTTTTAGTCCTGGTCCACTGCCAGCCACTGTATTTTTTTGGCCAGTTGTCTTTATTTCCTTGGGCCTCATTTTCTTAATATTGAAGTGAAGTTTTTGGAACTAGGTATCTAAAGTTTCCTCAACCTCCACATCTCTGTGGTTCCCCCTCCACCATCCCCTGCCCCACTATAGTTTTAACTTTTGTTAGAGGATAAAATATAAATGAGGGTCATAATTAGTTTTTCATAGATTGGCCTAATTAGGTGTCTTTGCTTAAATAGCCCTACTTAATAGCTGCTTTTATCACTTTTACCAAATTTGGTTTTATTTAGTGAAGCCATTTCTGTGCTTCAGTAGGTAATCTCAAAGGAAGCAGTTTGGTAAAAGGAAAAAAAAAGCAGTTTTAGGTTTAGAGAGACCTGGATTTGACTCTCTAATCCCTTCTGCATCATTATTTCCCAGCTTTTTTGAGAGAGAAAAGAACAACAAAACCTTATCAAAGTATATAATATGCATACAGAAACATGGATATGTCATAAGTGGATAGCACAATAAATTTTTATAAACTGGACACTACCTGTTTAGCCAGTATCCCTAGAGACCCCCTTAATACCTTCCCTCCTCCATAGTGATGCCTGCCTATCCCTTTCCCAGAGGTAACCATTATCCTGACTTTTAATGCATTGATTAGTTTTGCCTGTCTTTGTACTTTATGTCATCCGAACCATTCGATATGTACTCTTGCTTGTATCTGGCTTCTTTCACTATCATGTTCATGAAATTCATTCGTACTTTGTGTAGCTGTAGTTTGTTCATTTTTACTTTTTATCTATAGTTTTCTTTGTGTGATGATAACATTCTATTATTGAAGGCTAGTTGGCTTGTTTCAAGTTTTAGGCTATTATAAAAGTATTTCAATGAATATTCTAGTACTTATCTTCTGGTGAATGTATAGAAGCATGTCTGTTAGCTATATACTTAGGAATGAAATTGCTGGTTCAGGAATAACCATTTTCCTTCTTTAAACATTAAAAACATTTAACAGACTTCCACATAATGGTCATATTTGTACTACTAGTTTGGGAAAAAAATGCATGATAGAAATTGGCAAGGAATTTAGTTCATCTATGTAAGATAATGTCATTAGGTTGGGAATCAAGGTACCACTTAGGGCTGTGTAACTTCCCTTAGATTTCGTTTCTTTATGTACCAGGCTTGGTCTGGATTCCCGTATCAGAAAACTGGGATAGAAATACTCATCTCAGAAGGTTGTTGAGGATTTGGTTATTTAATTTGTAAAAGCACTTTGTACAGTGTCTGGGATGTGGTTAGTACACAGTAAACAATTCTGTTTCGCTGTCCTTCCTTTGTAATAATATTCAAGTAATTGCAATAAATTGTGGTAAACACATCCTGAACTTACTTTTCTATCTCAGCCACCCTCAGCTTCAGTAGTCTTTTCACAAAGGTGATTTCTAAATCTGTTATCTTAGTACTGACCTCTTTATTGGACCTTTAACTGCTTCAAATTGAACTAATTTAGCCTGCTCCCCCACTACCCCACTTCCTATCCCCCACCCCATAGGCTTTTCCTTCTGACATACTGTTTTCTATTAAATACTCCCACCTGGGCTCCTGGGTGGCCAGTTGGGTTAAGCATCTGATTGTTTGTTGATTACGGCTCAGATCATGATCTCACAGTTTGTGAGATTGAGCCCTGCATCAAGCTCAGATTGTCTCTCTCCCTTTCCCCCTGTCCACCAGCTCCAAGCCCCCTCTTTCTCTCAAAAAAAAAAAAAGGCCCCAACTTTCTCTCAAGTACCTAAACTTGGTTCCTAGAATATCAGAATGTCAGAGTGTCAGCCATGCTGACCGTTCAGCGGCTGGAGCCTGCTTTAGATTCCGTGTCTCCCTCTCTGCCCTTCCCCTGCTTGTGCTCTGTCTCTCTCTCTCAAAAATAAACATTAAAAAAAAAGATGCATTCCTTAATTTTCTGCAGATGTTTTTGGGTTTTTTTAAAAGTATGTATTAGCACTCTTGGAATACAAAGATAAGACATAGTTTCTGCCCGTAAGCAGCAGACACTCTAGTTGGAGGGACAGACAAGTACATCAATACATTTATGCTAAGTGCTGTGTGATTGTACAGGGTACTGTGGGAGCAACTCTGCTTTCAGTTGGGCATCTAGGGAGGTAAAACTTGAGTTTCAGAGTTAGCTAAGAGAAAAGACTAAGAGCATTCTAGACAGAAGGAATAGCAGATGTAAATAGACACAGACGTAAATAGCATGATGCTTTTAGGGAATAGTACCAATAACAGCTAACATATATGGGTATTTACTGGTATCTAAACCTCTAAAATGTTCAGCATAGCCAGTATGAAGGATCAAAGTACAAGGCAGTGGAGGGTTTGGTAGCAAGTAAGCCTAGACAATTGAGGCCTAAAATCCAGATCTCTAGACTCGTGGTGCAATATTTTTTATCATCCAAAATTCTTTTTGAAATGTATAATGTGGTGTATTGGTTGCAGTGAATAGGCCATTTCTTCCAGGCTTTTGACTCTAAAACCTGGACTCTTTTAAATATATTTGCTTAAGCATTTTGTAAGCTTCCTTAGACAAAATCATAAAAGAGGCATTTCGAACCAGGTTGCCCTGCTCTTTAGTTTTATGGGTCTTTTTTCCCCAGGCCTCTGAGTTTTCAAGGTATTAAGTCAGATAAAGAGAACAGCCTTTATGGTTGTCCTACTTTTCCTCTGCTCCAGATTCTTACACATTTTTCAAGGCTTGGTTCAGATGTTACCTTTCTAGAAAACTTCCCAACAGTGCCAAAGTTAAATGGTTTTTTTTTTTCTATTTGCATCAGACCTTTTTCATACAGTTCATACTGTTCACTAGTTCCTTGCTGTATTTACTTACATGCATGTCTTCTCCAGTAGGTTGTGATACTAACTTTAATATTCTCAATACCTACCCCATCATCATCATAATGAGGACCATCATTTATTTATTGCCTTCTGAGTCCTGGGCCCTGTGATAATTTCTTTTTATTTATTATCTTTGATCCTGAAAACATCTGTTTGTAGGTACAGTATTGTTAAAATCATCTCACAGATAAGGAAACCAATACATTAGTTAAATACAGTTTTGTCAAAGATGAAAGAATTTATCAGTGGTCACTCTTTATCTGATTTCAGACTCACTCAATCCATTATGGCAAGCCACCTTTTCCTAAAACAATGTTTGACTAAATGTATAAACAGTGTTTTTGGACACTAGTTGGTATTTGACTTAGACCATACATCCCACATTCTGAATGTACTTGTTTTCTTTCAATAAACATGTATTAGCATTGCTGAAGATGTGAAGCTGCTCCTTCCCCAGCAACAGTTCCTTCCCCGTGATTGGGAAGTTGAACCATTCTTCTGTCTTTTATGTAGATGGGTACAGTGGTGAGTACCTATGGAGAAAGGTCATCCTATCCTCATTTCTTTCTTATCTAAGTCTGTAATTTAAGATTAAGTGTGTAAAATGCCTTTTCTTTTTTCGGGGAGGCTGGCTTCCCTTTTCCTATCAGTCTTCTATGGATCCAAATGCGTTAATTACCCTGATACTCAAAACTAACTGATTGTAAGTAATCCCATTGATATGTCAGATAGGTCTACAACTTAATGCGATAGTACAGGAAACATTTAACTATAGTTCTACTTTATGTGTTCATTTGTAGTTTTATTAGAAACTGCTGGCATAATTTATTTGTAAGAAAGTCCAGACTGAATCTTTATTTCAGTTACTCTTTGTGAAGAACTAAATACATGTTGAACATGCATAAATATTTGAGCTGTTTTACATTTTATATATAAATTGATATTTTATACTTCAAAATCAGTTTGCTAATCATTTTAAGCTATTACCTATTTTCAGTTTTCATATAATTGGTTTTTTAAAATTTTTTATTATTTATTTTTTGAGAGGGAGAGAGGGAGGGCGGGAGAAGGAGGGCAGAAGGAAAGGGCACGAAGAGAGGGAGACAGTCTGAAGCAGGTACAGGCTCTGAGCTGTCAGCACAGAGCCTAATGAACCGTGAGATCATGTCATGTCAGACACTTAACTGACTGAACCACCCCAGAGCCCCTTGTTTATTTATTTCTGAGAGAGAGAGTAAGAGAATGTGAGTGGGGGAGGGGCAGAGAGGGGGGAGACAGAGAATCTGAAGCAGGCTCCAGGCTCTAGGCTCTGAGCAGTCAGCACAGAGCCTGACTCAGAGCTTGAACTCAAGAACTGTGAGATCATGACATGATCTGAAGTCAGATATTTAACTGACAGAAGCCACTCAGGCACCCTGCATTTGATGTTTTAATGAAGTTTATCATTTTAATCTTATGTTTTATTAGGCAGAATTTTAAAGCATTAATTAATTGAGGCCACAGTGAAGTATGTAACATTACACAGAGCCGTTTTTGGGGCCATGGGGAAGAAGATCACAAAGACACTTAAAGTCTTGTTTAGGAAATGATACACTAAAAAAGTAGAATCCACTCAAATTGAAATAAAACAGTGTAATTCAACGAAATGAGCTGTAAATCTGATGTTATATTCATTGTCAAATGAGAGCTACATACTTCAAGTCTCAGTGAAGTTCAGAGGGGGAGGCAGTTGCTATAGGTTAGGAGGGGTATGTACATTCTCTGGTGCAAACTGCTTCTTGATTGAGGAGGGATTGAAAAACTCTTAAATATTACAGTGGTTTGTAGCCCTCCAAAGGGCCATAGCACATAAACATATATATAATATGGTATATCTGGGTTAATAAAATTTTTCTGGGAATCAGAGAAACAATCTAACTATGCCTGCGTGGGAGAAGGTGGCAATCATGAAACTGGGCATCGAAGGGCAGACAATAAGTTTTAGGTAAGTAACGAAGAGAGGGTGTTGTGTAAGTAAGAATCGTAGAGAAGCAGAGTCAAGATAGATTTCTTGGAGAACATAATTTTGTTGAGAGTGGGTATGTAACGTGTCTCACTCACATGCCTCTTAATGCTAAGCCCCTAGAGTAGGAAAATAGAATCTTAGGATTTCTTTTTAAACATGTTCAAATTAAAGTGTTGTGGTAGATTACCTATTGTGCCTACATGTTCATCCTTACCCGTTTTCTGACTGGATGTAGAAGGTCATTTCATTTCTTCAGGCAGTCATGTTAGCAGTACTATTTATCTAGCAGACTTATTAGATATGGAGTTACTGTTCTCTTGTGCTTTCATTATTCATTGAGTTGCAGAATGTCAGAATTTTAGAGAATGGGAAGGACTGTAGAGATTGTTTAGTTTCAAACACCTCTTTTAGATTAAAAATGAGAAAATTGAGGCTCAGAAGGGTTGAGAGACCTACATAAAGTTCCATGGATATTAGTGACAAAACCAGACTTGTTACTACTTAGGTCTCCTGACTTCTGGTCAATTGCCCTTCTCATAGTATCTTTCTGTCTAGTATGAAGCTTCATCTGGAAACAGAAGTCTTAATTTTAGTGATTTATCTCTTAAAGTCTAATCAGATTGTCATTTCTTTCTTCATTTTGTCAAGAATGTAGAAAGACCGTGGGTGTGGGAGTTTTTACTTTTTCACTTTACTGTATTAACCTTAGGCAACTTATTTAACCACTTTGCCTAATGTTCTTTATGTGTTAAGTGGGGATAAGGATACTTATCTAATAATAAAGTGGCTGTCAGGATTAAGTTAGATGACCTTTATAAAGTCCTTTCTTTTATGGTTGGCATATCTTAAGAATTGAGTAAATGTTTTTTTCTTTTTTCCCCCTTTTCCCTCCTCACCCCCCCCCCTCCAAGCACTTACCACACTGCATTACAATTATTTATTTTATGTGCCAGTTGGGGTTGCTGGAGATTTTCCCCTCGGTAATTTCTCAGCTTTATATGTATAGTAATAATATGTGGTCTGTGAATATATTCTTAAAATAAAAAATGAACCATTTAAGCTACCCCAGGAATTTGCTACTGAAACAAACAGGAATGCTCTTGTATTTCATTTGCCTGTTAAGAGAAGAATTGAGTAAATTTTGTTCATTTTTAATAATCATAATTTTATAGTAAACTGACTTTGCTACCTATATTGTTACTTCTTTGAGACCTTGTTTTGACCCTAAGAGAGAATTATTTCATTATAATTTTTCAAGGAAAGTGTATTGATTGTTTTATTTGGCCCTGGTCTCTGTCCCTGTTTCTATGATTGCCTTACAGATCTCTGAGGAACATGAGTGCAGTGATGAAGTTTCTCAGGAAGATGAGGGGTTTATGGGCATGTCCCCTCTTTTACAAGCACATCATGCTATGGAAAGAATGGAAGAATTTGTTTGTAAGGTAAGATGGCAGTTTCTTGTTACTCCTATGCTATATATTTAACCCTTCCCAAAGAGAAACCTTTAAGGAGAGTTGCAGTATCAACCTTTGATTTACTTTGGGGATAATCTGTGGCAAAATGGAGACAGAAGCAGTCTCATGACTTTAACCCTGTTTAAGACAAAATAGATTTGTTTGCCTGCAACAGCCATGATAGACTTGTTGATAAAACTGGAATATCCATCTATGAGCAAGTGTTTCCTCATGTAAGTTAACAGAGTAGATGTCTTGATAGTTTAGATAAGACAGGATGAAAGTTGTGTGTGTGGGAGGGGGTGATGCTTAGAGATACTGAAATGTCATCTCCAAGTCCCTTGAATCTCTTTTGTTATTTGACTATGAAGGCAAATGTGCTAATCTTTCTAAAGATTCTTTGGCTAATCAAACCACTCTTTAGATAGAAATTTCCCAGTTTTCATGCACATCCAATATTTCCAGTTTAGCTGGCATGTTTTCTGTCTCTGAAGTTTAGAAGATGCATTATTTGATTATTTAGGACCTATTATAGGTGGGGATTTTTATCCTTCTAAGATGATAACTGGAATTGGGGGTGCTTTCTTAGAGAAAACAGGAACACTTGTAAATTTACAGCTACTTGATAATCTGATAATTAGGGCTTTGGCAGATCTAAAGTGTTAAGTCACTCTGTCTATGTATGTGTATTTATCAAACATTTCTGGAGAACTCTTGATCATTTAGAGAGAAATTTTTGTGACTTTTAGCTTTTTCATGGGTTTCATGAAATCAAGAGTTTTTATGCATGTGGTCTTGGATCCTGAAAACTGAGTTAAGTTTCCCTACATTCACAGTGGTGGTAGAAATAATTAGGGCCAGTTGACTCTAGAATACTATGCTTTGGAAAGAGGATGAGAAGAGAACATTATAATCTGAATATAGACATCTCTTTTAAGATAGAGGGATGGATGGAGAGTGGTGAAGGAGGGGTATAAGCATTTATGGGTCTACTTAGAGCCCAGGAAATTTTAATCAGTGTTTGAAAATTAGTGAAAAAAAGCCAAGCTTTGTAGATTCTTTCTAGTGAATGCTGTCTTAGGAATTAGCACAAAAGGATATAGAAGATATATTTTGTTTTTCAAAAAGCAGATTTGGTGGTAAATCTCTCAAAGTTGAATATTTAGTGTCTGAGCCATTAGAGATTTTTAATATTTATAGATCAGTAGGGTGCTACAGTTAACTTGACTGCCTTTTTCTCTTTTTCTGAACTAAGAGTAAAGAATAAAGCAAATAAAACTTTCAGTGAAACAGCTAATGGGAGAATAAGTAGGGCATCTGTTTGCTCCAAACTATGATTTACTGAAGAAAACTGAATGGAGCACAAAAATTACTATCATTCCCTTACCACCCTCTAGCAGTTTGTCTGTGAGAGCAGACTGCAGGGGCTTCCTGTGACCTGGCATTCTCCAGGCTTGCTCTACCTGCCACCGTGGTGCACCTCAGAGTGCTTGACAGCTAACTGGGTCTGGATTAGAAGCAAGTAAACAATTTAAAATGAAGTGTCCTGTGTCCTTACTTGTATACTTACTTTCTTTTTTGGAAAAGCTTTTCTTATAGGAATAGGGGAAATAAAATCATTTAGTCTTTATTATTGAGTGTCCAAGTTTGATCATGGTCTCTTTTTTCTAGCCTTTAAAATTAAGAATAAATATTTTGTGTGTTAATGGTCTAGTATATGTGCTGCTGAAGCGAGCACGTGTGTGTGTTAATGGTCTAATACAAATCCAGGGGACCATTGCTCAGACATTTGATATATGCAGTACGTTTGTTATACTTATAAATAAATTTGTATTTGACTAAGCTGTGATCCTATCCTTTTTACACTGGTAGGTAAAAGAGGGTGCCTTTTTGGGTTGGCATTTGGATTGACTTCCAAGTTGAGAATCGAGGGTGCAATGTCAGTTGAATAAGACACTAATTTCAGTATAATTATGAAAGTGTGTCTCCTTAGTTCAGTTTAGACCGTTAGAATGTTTAGAAACAGTGGAGAAAAATCACTCTGATGTTATATGCAAATATATCTAGTAAGAAACTCTGAACATATTCTTTTTTTTTTTAATTAAAAAACATTTTTTTCTAATGTTTTCTTTTTGAGAGAGAGAGACAGCGTGAGCAGGGGAGGGTCAGAGAGAGAGGGAGACACAGAATGTGAAGCAGTTTCCAGGCTCTGAGCTGTCAGCACAGAGCCCTAACGGGGCTCAAACCCACAAACTGTGAGATCATGATCTGAGCCGAAGCCAGATGCTCAACCAACTGAGCCACCCAGGCGCCCCTCAACATATTCTTTCTGACTGCAAAAAGGGAGCATTTTGGCGGTGTGGGATAACACAATAGCACTTTTCATATGGTCACAGCAGAGCTGTTTGCACATTGTGAACTACAATAGTTGTGAGGATTGATTTCTCTTTTCCTCTCCTTAGAATATAAGATTCTCCCAAAGTGAAACAGAGTAGCATCTTGTAAAGTTAACATTAACAGTAGCTATCTTTTTTCAAGGAAAAATTAGATAAAGGAAATTCAGTATCTTGGAATGTTCTCTTTCTCTCCAGAGAACCCTTACACCAGTCGACATTAAAAATTTAGATTAGTCTTTTGGCATTTTTTTAAACTATATATTATGAACAAGCATGGAATGGCCAGATTAGCACCAGTAACTGCAGGCCTCACGGTTTGAGTTAGAAGTGAGAGAGGAAGTGGGGAGGATAGAGAGTGAGTGAGTTTTAGTAGTGTTAAGAGAGCCACTTCTACTGTTAAATTGTTCTCACTTCCTTTGGAGTTACATAGAGGATCAGTTCTTTTACAAATGTATTTCAGTAAGAAGGATTAAGGACAGCAGAGTACTGGAAGATGTGGAACAAAAGTCTTTTTGCATAGGGGAGAGAGAGAGCCCAGTTTGTGTAGCCTAGCCACGTTACTTGTCATAAGAACCCTGGGGGATAAGGGTGGGGGATTATTGTCTGAACCTGAAGCCTGTAGGTAGACCACGTACCTGGCATTTTTCCTTGTATCTTTCGTTAGTAGGAATAAGTTAGTTCTGGATTAAGTGATCCTTGTGATGTGTGCTCTCTGTGCTGAGAGACATTAAAAGAAACAGAGTGCAGAGACTGACAAACTTATTTTAAGAATGAGTACCAAATTCCTGATCCCTATTCTGTTAGGGTCTTTGGGGGAGGGACAGTGAAGAAAAGGGAGAAGGGGAGGTGGTGACAAGACTTGAAGAGCAGTGGAGGTTTGAGTTTCTTTGCCATCTCTCCAGCATGATTGAGGGTGGATTAGTCACTAACTCTTAGGTAGGTGATAGCCTCTGGGGATGGTCAGGGGTGGATGCTGGGGCTTGCTTTGAGCTATTTCATTTGATCCTTATGAAGTAATCAAAGTATTTTTACCTTCATTTTATAAATGAGGAAACTGAAGCTTGGTGATTTTCTGATTAAAGCTCTTTCAACTAGTTAATGGCAGAGATCCAAGATTTTGACTGCTGTGTGCTTTCTTCATCATGTTTATTGTGGTAGGAAGAGAAGGGAGAGGGAGAGATTTTAGCAGAAGGCACAAAAGCAATTCCAATGTGAAATGTTGTTGGAGTCCAGAAGCAAATGTTCAAGAAAGAAATCTTGAGACATCTTTGGTGTAAAGAAGGTGGTTTTATTAAAGTACGGGGACCTATGGGCAGAAAGAACTGCATTGGGGGTGTGAGGAGTGACTGATTATATACTTTCAAGTTGGAAGGAAATTAGAGATAGTGTAAGTCTGTAAGGAATTTGGGAGCAAGATTTCCAGGACATTGAGGGGCTAGCTGTTATTAGGAAAAGGTCATTTACTACTGGCTAGTAAAACTGCTTGTCATGAGACCCTTTAGATGTATATCAGTGGGCCATATGCTTGGAGGATGATTGCTAATAGGTATCTTTGGGGGGCAAGGGGGGTGGTTTAGGTAAAGATAAAGGAAGTTTCCAAAGGGATCTTCATATGTTAAGGATTAATAGGCTCCTGGAGTTCAGGCTAATGTCAAGTTAAGGTTGCTTTTTGCCTCTAGCAAACTATTAACATTGAGGCTAGTGAGTTCCTGGAGGAAGGCCATTCTGCCTGTTTCCAAGTGCTTGTCAGTGGGCTGTAAGTTACAAGGAAATTTAATTTTTTTTCTTCTGCCTTTGCTCTTCACATCAATTCTGTATACCATTGCTCTTATTGACCCTTGAATGATGCAGTGGTTAGAGGTGCCAACTTCCCATCACAGTAGAAAATCCATGTATAATTTTTGACTCCTCCAAAACTTAACTATTAATAGGCTACTTTTGACTAGAAGCCTTACCAATAACATGAACTCAACACATATTTTGTATATGTATTCTATACTGTAGTCTTCAATAAAGTAAGCTAGAGAAAAAATATTAAGAACATCGTAAGAAAGAGAAAATTCATTTATGGGGCTGTACTGTAAAATATCTGCATGTAAGTTAACTCATGCATTTCAAACCCATATTCAGGGGTCAACTATAATTCTTTTTCCAGAAATATTAAGTATAAGAATGGTCATATCACAGGGAATTTTCAGAGATAAAGTCTGTTGTGGATAATGAAGGAAGGATAGTTTGTATAGGTGGACTTCTCACTCTGCCTTTAGCCAGACTGAAATGAAGCTTGAAACCACTACTTTAGGGCAACCAATGTTGTTACTTTGACACAACCACATATGTATTTGATATTCTTCCAGGTATGGGAAGGTCGATGGCGAGTAATCCCTCATGATGTACTACCAGACTGGCTCAAGGATAACGATTTCCTTTTACACGGACATCGGCCTCCAATGCCTTCTTTCCGGGCCTGTTTTAAGAGCATTTTCAGAATACACACAGAGACCGGCAACATCTGGACCCATCTCTTAGGTATGTGCTATCAGTGGTGTCAGCAACTAGTGATTCACTATATTCTTTTTTCCCCCCTATGTATTTGAGGGTTAAGGATAAAACTTAAAAAATGTATTTGGGACTTGCCCTTCTGTTTTCTGGATTTCTAATGATAATTTCTTATTGGTTTACTCTGTGTTTATCCTACTTTGCCCTTTGATTTTATTATAGCTAAGTCATATTTCTCTTTGCTAGATTTTCAACAGTGTCCTTGAACCAGGCCAAGGCCATTTTGCTCTACAGAATGTGTATAATATTTTAATGAACAATGTGAGGAAGGTGGTTATTTAATAGAAATAAGCTGATTTTTGGGGCTCCTGGATGGGTCAGTCAGTTGAGCATCTAACTTCAGCTCAGGTCTTGATCTCATGGTTCGTGAGTTTGAGCCCCATGTTGCTCTCTGTGTTGACAGCTCAGAGCCTGAAGCCTGCTTTGGATTCTGTATCTCCCTCTCTCTCTGCTTCTACCCCACTTGGACTCTGTCTCTGTCTCTCTCTCAAAAACAAAAATAAACATAAAAAAAAAGAAGCTGATTTTTCAAAGTCATTACTTAAAATATTCACAATTAAATTTTAGTTTCATTTAAAGTAGAATGTGATCTATAATTTTTTTCTATCATGATTGCTTATTAAAGAAAGAATACCATGGGGGAAGATTAATCTTTTTAGCAAATGGTATTGGGGAAAACTGAGTAATTATGTGTAAAAGAATCATGTTGGACCTCTACTTCACTCCATATACAGAAGTAATTCAAAATGGATCAAAGACCTAAACTAAAACTGTAAAACCATTAGGTGAAGACACAGATGTAAATCATTGTGACCTTGAATTAGGTGACAGTTTTTTAGAATTTAGCACAGGCAACCAAATTAAAAATAGATAAATCGAACTTATCAAAGTTAAAAACTTTTGTATGTCAAAGGATATCATCAAGAAAGTGTAAAGATAACCCATAAAATGGGAGAAATATTTGCAAATAATATATCTGATGAGTATCTTGTAAATAACTTCCTACAACTAAACAATAAAAGAACAAGCATCTGAATAGACATTTCTCCAAAGATCTACAAATGGCCAGTAAACACATGAAAAGATGCTGAAGTGTCAACTCTGTTTCAATTAAAAAAAAAAAAAATGCTCAACATCATTAGTCATTTTGGGAAATGCAAATCAAAAATTTTGAAAAATGTAATGAGATACCACTTTATACTCACTAGAATGGCTATAATCAAGAAAATGGAAAATAACAAGTCTTGGCAAGGATGTAGAAAAATTACCACTTTCCAACATTGCTGGTAGGAATGCAAAATGGTACAGTCTTTATAGAAAACAGTTTGTCAGTTCCTCAAAAAGTTAAACAGAGTTACTAGCAGTTCTGCTCATTAGTTATGTACTCAAGAGAATTGAAAACATGTTCATACAAAAACATGTATACAAAGGTTTTTAGCAACATTATTTGTATTAGTTCAAAAGTAGAACCAACTCAAACATCTTTCAGCTGATGTATGGTAAATAAAATGTGATATATCCATACAAATGAAGTATTATTTCACTGTAAAAAGAGATGAAGTACTGATATGTGCCATAGCATGGGTGAGCCTTAAACATTACGCTAATTATCATAAGCCAGACTATATGGTCCACACACATGAAATGCCCAGAATGGGAAAATCCACAGAGACAGTAGATTAGTGGTTGTGTAGGGCTGGGGGATAATGAGGAGTGGGAGACTAATGTAATAGGTGTGGGCTTCTTTTTGGGGGTGATGAAAATATTCTGAAATTAAATAATAGTGATGGTTGCATAACCTTGTGAATATATTAAATCTTTTCTGGTTTACCCGATTTGACTTGCTTTGCTTTTTTCTTAAAAAAGTTTTTTTAATGTTTTTTATTTATTTTTGAGAGACAGAGAGAGACAGTGTGAGCAGGGGAGGATCAGAGAGAGAGGGAGATACAGAATCTGAAGTAGGCTCCAGGCTCTGAGCTAGCTGTCAGCACAGAGCTCAACGCGGGGCTCAAACCCACAAACCAAACTGTGAGATCATGACCTGAGCTGAAGCCATATGCTCAACCGACTGAGCCACCCAGGCGCCCCTTGACTTGCGTTTCTTATCACACATTTGGTTTCCATTGTGTCTCCAAATTCCTACCTGCTAGTGTAGTGAGAGTAGAATAGAGAATCAAATCCAGCTTGTTGCTGACTTCCAACTCAAGGGTAAAAGTTTTATTAAATAGATTGAACAGTCATTTAGCACATATTTAACTTTTTTATTTTTATTTTTTTAATGTTTATTTTTGAGAGAGAGACAGCATGCATTGTGGAGGGACACAGAGAGGGAGGGAGACACAGAATCCTAAGCAGCTTCCAGGGTCCAAGTTGTCAGCGCAGAGCCCGATGTAGGGCTCAAACCCACAACCTGCGAGGTCAAGACCTGAGCTGCAGTCGGTCAGTCAACTGACTGAGCCATCTGGCACTCCCCACCCCCCCTTTTAAAAAATTTTTAATGTTTGTTTATTTTTGAGAGAGAGTGAGTGAGTGAGCATGTGTGGAGGGACAGTGAGAGAGTGAGCACATGTTTAACTTCATAATTTCTGTACCTTCCTTGTGTTAAGTGGTCTTTCCCTAAGCAATAAGAACATGTATCTCATTGTGAAGAACAGTTTAAGAACTGGTTATGTAATAACATAAATAGGCATAATTTATTGTCCTTAACTTTTGAATCTATTGAGTCAGTGGATAAGACCAGAGAAGCATAATATTCCTTGACATCTATTGGTGGAGGAAAGCTGTACTTCTTGCCAGGGTTTGGAGGCATTAGAATTCATTGTAAAAGCAAACACAAAATGGACCTTGGAAAGCTGGGATCCAATATATGTGCCAAAAACTTTATTGTGTGTGTGTGTGTGTGTGTGTGTGTGTGTGTGTGTGTGTGTGTTTTAAGTTAGTTTATTTTGAGACAGAGTTTGAGTAGGGGAGAGGCAGAGAGAGAGGGAGAGACAGAATCCCAAGCAGGCTCTGCTCTGTTAGTGGGGAGCCCAACGTGGGGCTCAAACTCAAACACCAGAAGATCATGACCTGAGCCATATCAAGAGTCAGGTGCTTAACTGACTGAGCCACCCAGGTGCACTACCAAAAACTTTCTAAATGAAATTTTATACTAGCTCTAGAGGTAGAAGTGGAATAATTTAGCCTTCTGAGAAGTAGCAGCATTTTTTTTTTTTTGGATTATGCTGTTAGATGCATGTTACTCTATTGTATAAACTCAGTTTTTGAGACTGAGGAGTATAGAGTACCAGCCATGTATGAAGTATGTATGAAGTAGACCAAAATTTTGCATAAGCTTCAGTTACTTGGAAAATTTTTCTTACGGAACGTTTGATTTAGATATCATTGTGAATGTGAAGGACTGAAAGCCTAATGAGCAGAACACTGATTCTCCACAAGGATAATTTTTTCTCTCTCTGTACTTTTTTTGTAGGTTGTGTATTCTTCCTGTGCCTGGGGATCTTTTATATGTTTCGCCCAAACATCTCCTTTGTGGCCCCTCTGCAAGAGAAGGTAGTCTTTGGATTATTCTTCTTGGGGGCCATTCTCTGCCTTTCTTTTTCATGGCTCTTCCACACCGTCTACTGCCACTCAGAAGGGGTCTCCCGGCTCTTCTCCAAGTAAGTATCTGGAAGTCTACATCGTAATCAAATATTAGAGTCAGTGGTTAGGGAAAAACATCCAGTAGAGTTGGCAGAAGTCTTGATACCATCTGAAGGGAACTTAAAAAAAATTTTTTTTAATTTGAAGCAAACATCCTAGTTTGCCTCTTGGCTATTACTCCTAGCTCATGTCATGGGGGATTAATTGGAACCTGTAGTGGGCAGTACATTTTAACATCAAATGGATTTTTTTTCTCCCCCTAATTTAGACTGGATTACTCTGGTATTGCTCTTCTGATTATGGGAAGTTTTGTTCCGTGGCTTTATTATTCTTTCTACTGTAATCCACAACCTTGCTTCATCTACTTGATTGTCATCTGTGTGCTGGGCATTGCGGCCATTATAGTTTCCCAGTGGGACATGTTTGCTACCCCTCAGTATCGAGGAGTAAGAGCAGGTAAGAGATGTGGAGGTTTTACATTGGACATTGATTTATTTACCAATCATTTATTAAAGGTCTACTTGACAAGTCTTATGCTGTGTACTTGTGATGCAAAGATAAATAAGTCATAGTTCCTTTTCTTCAGGGGCTTTTAATATAGTAGTGTCCATTAGTTTTCTCAAAGTGCTAGAGTTTAGAGTATTGTGAGCTTTATGAACTAATGTACATATTTTGTAATTCACTTGCGTTTATGGCTCTATGCTGTCCATTAGGCAGTGAGTGGCTGCCTCACTGAGTAACCCCCAATGAGTAACTTGTGTAAAATGGTGATTCTTACTCTCTCAGTTTGGAGTGTACTTTTTTTTAGTGATTGGTTATTTTGTTGTGGTTATCGTTTTTGTTTTGTTTTATGTTTTTATTCAAAAATGTGTACTGCTTTAGGTAAATAAAAACTTCACTCCATACTCATTGTATTCTACTAAAGTAGGCACCATACATCTCTTCTGATGTAGAGATAAAGAGGCTTTTTATATTTAGGATAGTGGCCTGTTTAGCCATTATGGAAAGCCAAAAGTCTCTGGCTGAGCTTTCCTCTAGAAGTATGGCATTCAGAGAGACATGTTTTTTCTCCCAGTAGACTGGGACTCCTTGTAGCCAGAGCTATGTCTTTAGTCTTCTATCCACAGTGTTAAGCCTGGTGTTGAGAATGAACACTTAGTAGTAAAAAGGAATACCTTTCCTTTTGACCTTTAAGAAAACAAAACCAAAACATTGAGTATTAAAATCCAAGTTGTGGTTCATCTATAGTTACCTAGAAGGTTAGAAGTTAGAATTAACTTCTTGTTAATGACCACTGTTAGCAACAGTCTACCTACTTCCCTTTTTTTAAGTGATTATATGATAGCCAATGGTCAGAATTGGCTTCCTATAGTACTTAACTGTGGTGCCAAGCCTGCTTCAGCACATGAAATAAGAGTACAGCCAAACATTCTGCTATGATTCATAGCAGAAGAACCAAGTTCCTGAGGCTCTGACTTCCAAGAATGATAGGCAAGACCACTAGAGCCTTTAACACGTAGAGGGAAATAACAAGTGAAACAGGATCATGATGATTTTTCTTTAGTGAGTAGAGGTAGGAAAAGGATTTTATTTAGGCCTACTTGATTCTTTTGTAAGATGAGCATTGCCATTTTCCTCTTCCCTTGTAGATGTATGTGTACACATATATTGCTGCATACCAGCAGTGTATTTGGTAATGTCCAAAGCAAGCAATATGCTCCTTGTCTTGTATTTTGAGAGTTAAATATAATTTTTAACTATGTCAAAATGTAGGAGCAGTTACTGGGTGCTTCACAGTGTTCCTGTCGTGTTTTGATAGACACAAGATTTATGTATATATTAATAAATTCACACATATATAAATTACTCAGCTTTTTACAAATGTTTACTTAAGTGTGACAGTCTGATCATTTTTACTTTAAGTTCATTTAAAAAAATTTTGCTGATAGAGATCACTTAGTTGACTTTATTACCTAGTTCTTATCCAGAAGTTTGAAAAACACTGCTATAGATGACCTGGAAGCCAGTAAGGCTGTGGTGGAGTGATTCGGATAGATTTCTGTATCGAATTGGTACTTTTTTGGCCTGGGAGCTTTCAGGAGCAGTCATGCCTTCCCTTCCCCTCAGTTGCCACCTCCACCCTTCCACTCTGCTTCAACCTCAGGAATGTCTGGTGTTTCAAAGGGAAGATAAAATATGTAAAACTGCTGTGTTTTGCAATCTGTGTCTATAAAGAGACAACATTTAGGGAAGTTTAAACAAACTCCTAGAGCTGTCTATTCCTGAAACACTTAGCCACACAATCCTACACTCTTGGAGGACTGCTGACTTGTTAAGCTAAGCATCTCTCAGCAGGAGTCTTCTTGCATTTGTAAATAGATCTATCTTTTGGAACTTAGTGTGCTGTCTGGTGTGGCAATATCCCAGAGTTTGAAGAACCTTTTTCCTTTCAAACAAGAAGCTAGTGTTGCATCGCACTTGAAATACTCAGTACTGTGTTGTAATATTGATGACTTCTTCCTTGTTTCTCTTCTGCATTTTTGCTTTATTCTGTTCTTAAAATTGCTAGGAGTGTTTTTGGGTCTTGGCCTGAGTGGAATCATTCCTACCTTGCACTATGTCATCTCGGAGGGATTCCTGAAGGCTGCCACCATTGGGCAGATTGGCTGGTTGATGCTGATGGCCAGCCTCTATATCACAGGCGCTGCCCTATATGCTGCTCGCATCCCTGAACGCTTCTTTCCCGGCAAGTGTGACATCTGGGTAAGTATGACTGGGGGGAGTTAGTGTGTATACATACATATCTGTTAGTTTGTTATTGGCAGACTGGGGAGTGAAAAAATTGAGAGACCTGTATTCTAGTTGTAACTATCCCTCATTAGTTGTGTTTCTCTGGGTAAGTACAGTGGTGGCTAACAGTTACTAAGCACTAACTTGATGGCTGGCATGGTACTGAGTGAGCACTTTATATGTATAACCCCATTTAGTACATCAGCCCTATAAAGTATGGCAACTATTATTGATGTTTTCATTTTACAGATTAGGAAATGTGGTTTAGGGAGACTAGCAGCATGAGGACAAGTTACTCCTGGGTGGTAGGAGTAGAATTTGAGTCAGGCTAGTCTAATATCAGAGTCTGTGCTCCCGTATGCTGTACCAAATTGGCCATGCATTTAGTTTGTTTTGGTTTCCTCATTTATAAAATGAGGGTGATGGACTAGAGTTTTTACCAAAGTCCTTTTTGATACTAAAATTCACTGAATTGTAATGAGATATTGAGTGTGTATATGCGTGTTTGGTTATAAGAGGAGGTAGAGATAACTAGATTGTGGTTAAGAGAGAAGGAAAGAGGGGTGGAAAAGAAATAGAAGAGGCCAACGGATTGGAAAATTTTATAACTGAAATTGGCCCAAAACATTTTCAATAGATACACAATTGGAGTGTTGTTGGATATGAAGTCTGTCTTATGGAATTCTGTTCCTCAAACCTTTTGATGATATTGTAGGCTAAGCTGATCAACTAGTCTTCAAATTTAATTTAGCCCTCCTTAAAATGAAGATAATACTAATTTAGGCAGTCTTTTCAGTTCTGATTAATTTATCTTTGATTGCCTCGTCATCATTTTGACATTGATTATGGAGATTATTCTCCCCCCACTTTTTTTGGGAGCATTAATCCCCATTTGTTTCCTAGGAAGCCTTTCTTGGGATATGACTTGTGGGTACTTCTAGTTTACACCTCTAAAATGAGTATCTGTCCCTTGATTTGAGAGTATAATGAGACAATAGTGTAATTTTTGAAGTGATGTTTGGTGCACTGAGCAGTTGATAACCCCTTTTAAGAAATTAACTAGCATTCAAAAGACAGATTCAGTCAGAAAAAAATATCGCTTGTAGACCAGTTTCTTATTTGAGAAGGAATTAAATGGCCCTGGCTTTTGATACAGTATGTTGTTTATGTAATTCCAGACTTTTAGAGCTGAGCAGATATGTGTTTTGATCTTCTTCTTCTTCTTCTTCTTCTTCTTCTTTTTTTTACTGCTTATTTATTTTTGAGAGCAGGGGAGGGGCAGAGAGAGGGAGACATAGAATCCAAAGCAGGCTACAGGCTCTGAGCTGTCAGCCTAGTGCCCAAAACGGGGCTCGAACCCACAAACCGCGATATCATGACCTGAGCCGAAGTCAGACGCTTAACTGGCTGAGCCACCCAGGCGCCCTGTTTTGACCTTCTGTGTAATCCTGGAAATCCCTGTAGTTTTTCTGAGAGAGAGCAACATTTAAATGGTCATAGCTCTGGTGCTTTATTCAGTCCATGATAAAAACCTCCATCAGCAATGAGGAAATCCTCCCCATGTCTAAATGTAGCCCATTGCTGGGCATGGAGGGATCCTTGGGCCTTTCATGTCTGTTGGCAAGAGTGTGTGTATATCATTTGCCCCTTAGTTCACCAGATACTCCAGGGTTATCTGTGCATATCTTCATGGTTGGAACTTAGTGGCAGCACCTTGATTTCTCTGGGGATGGCTGGTGTTCATTTCAGTAGAATATGATATGCCTAACGGATGTTCTAAGATCTGTGGACCTCGAATTTGAGCTCTGTCACCTCCATTCCCTGCTCTGCTCAGCACAAACGATCTGAAGACTCTTTAGCAGACTTTAATAATGAATGGATTTCTCTCCCCTCCCTATTCCTCCTTGCCTCCAGTTTCACTCTCATCAGCTGTTTCACATCTTTGTGGTTGCTGGCGCTTTCGTTCACTTCCATGGTGTCTCAAACCTCCAGGAGTTCCGTTTCATGATTGGCGGAGGCTGCAGTGAAGAAGATGCACTGTGACACCTTCCAGAAGCCAGGGACTGTGACCCTGAACCAAGGCCTGCGGCGCCTGCAGGCCTCTCTTACTGGCCATCGATGCCAGTGCCAGAGGAGCCCCAAAACTTTGACAGCCTCACGGGCTTTGTGATGCCCCTGGGGCTCCACCTGGTACACAGCTGAGAAGAGAAAAACAAAAATAAATCATACCTCAAAGGATGGAGTGCATCAATTTGGAGAAAAGGAGAAATAGCCGAGACCTTGACTTATACTTGGGATCTATCAGTTGAGGGCTCTGCAAGACCCTTGGCAAACTGGCTTCTGATCGGTGTCATATTTATTTGTAGAAGATGGGAAAACAGTTTAGCTGCTGGTTGTTCTTCTCCCTTTCTCTCTCCTTAAATCAGTAATACAAACCAATTTAGGTGAACATTTGTATCCTATTAAAGGGTGGGAATGTGATTTTAGATGCTCTTTTGGGAGAACAAAGAAATTAATGTAAATAAGATTTCTAACGCACTGTTTAAATAAGAATTTATATAAATGTTTAAAACATAGGGGTAGGGGAGGGAAGGGAATTTTTGTATAGAATGAAACATGCAAGTACCACACACTGTTTCAATTTTGCACAAAGTGACTGTAGGAGGTTCAGGTGACGGCCCCAGAATGTATAATGCCTTGGTGCACCAAGGTGCCTTCTAAAGGCTGACATACCTTGGACCCTGGTGGGGGGCAGAAAGTACAGCCCTAGACCGGTGATCACATGACCACTCTCATGTCTGAGAGCCTTTGGGAGTCCTGAGGTAGAGGGAAGCTGTATGTGTTTTCTCAGTGAATGGCTAACAGGATGTGTTAGATAAAGGCTCTAGTTAAGGTATCGTTTGAGAGACTGACTGGTTTTCTGTGCTGATAGTGACCTCTTCTAAAAAGTAGAGCCATCTACTTGGGAAAGTCAATTATGCCAGCAAAGGGGTAGTGGAGATAGTAGAAGGAGCTCCGGAAATGTCCTGATCTGACCTGACCTGATCTGATTACTTCCTGGCATCCTATTCAATATTGTGGTGATTTTTATCTGATTGCAGGGATGTGAGGTTTCCATATCCTTGCTATAGAGCTCTGGAACACCCTAGAAGTTTCCTTCTATTAAAGTCACTGCCCTAACTACCTTTCTTCCTCCTGGGAATACAAATTGATTTTTCCCTGGCGTCATAGTTCCTGGCATGGAGCTAGCTACAAAAGAGATTCTGACTCATTTACATAGGTTGGGAGAGTGCTTCCTTTGGATCAGGAAAGATGAATTTCACCTCTGGCATTGCTTAGTAAGCCTAGTTTGTGACACACATATCAGCTGTCCTTCGAACAAGAAAGCCCGTGGAACTCTTGTGAAGCAAGGTCCAGTACCCACCATGGAGTTTTCAGTATTTTCTGAATCCCAGTTTTGGGGGTAGCATGATGGGAAGTTTTAAAAGAAAGTTGTATGTTATTGCCAGGGAATCTGGTATAGTCCTTCAGCTGTATCTTTAAAGAGCTGCCAGGAATAGAAAAAAGATTTCTCATGCCCCAGAGGTACCCTTTTATGGTATCAGGGAGAGTGGTAGGAGAAGGGTTTGGTTCATAGAATCCTGAGCTTGGCTCATAGGCGAACCACTGAAATAGCACTTGTCTTCAGTTACTAGCTGTCATCCATGACTCTAGGTGATTGAGTTACACCCTGGGGATTGTGGGCTCTAGAGGGAAACATTGAGGCCCTGAGCACAGGGGCCAACACACCCAAATAGGTGCTTGGGAATATGGGGAGGGCCTTCTGTTCAGTAACAAGTTTTCTTGGTCATCATTCTCCTTTCTCTCCCCTTCCAATATCCAGCAAAAGCTGGGAACCAGGAAGAAAGACTCCACTGTAGAACTTAGAAGGAACTTAAAGTATTTTGGTTCTGAATAAGGTAACTGCCCTGGGTGCTAGGGGACCCAGCAAAAGACTGAGTGGGTGAACTGGTGCAGTGCCTGACAGAATAAAGAACAGTATTACTCCCTTTGAGGGGATAGTCCAGCAGGTCAGTGGCCATCGGGAAGAAAGCTCACTTAGTCTCATGGAAGCAACAGCACATATCAGAAGCCAGACTTGCTCTTCGGTCATGCACTTTGGGATACAGGGTGTAAGATGCAGCCCTGTTAACACCACCAACACAAGTAGCGGTTTCCGGGCCCAGTCACCCCACACCCCAAAGGAGGAGCTGCATCTGGTTCAATATAGCACAAACCGTTAGGAAAAATGAAATCAACATCAATGATGTGTAATCCAGTAAAAATCTCCCTCTTTAGGGTGTGTGTGTGCGCGTGTGTGGGTGTGTGCGCCCATTTCTATGTGTGCGTTTATGTGCAACTCACTACCAACAGCCTCACTGTGCACTTGGTCTTCACAGTGCTTGCTGAGAACTCTCACCAGGTTGGCGCCTGAATGCCTTACTCTCAGCATCAGAGGCTTGCTTGCTCTGTGCAGATTTTTAATTTTCTTTGTTGGCCCTAGGCTGATTAGGACCTCTCCAGCTTCATTCTTTCACCATTAAATAGTGGCCTTTTTCAGTATTTTCCTCCTTCCCCTTTATAAATTGCTGAAGCCACAAAGCACATTTTGGGGAGTCATAGAAGGTTGGGGTTCCAGAAAGGCCTCTATATGATGGTTCCATTCATCATGGGATTTCCCTTACTTGCTGTATTCTCAACTTCTAATAAAAAGAACCAAATGGAATATGAACTTTTGTTGTGTACTTTTTTTTTTACTGTTTTGGTTTACCTCCCTTGAAGCCTTAATTTAGACACTGAAGCTTAAGAAATTTTCAGAGACTTCCCATTCTCAATGTATAAGTTGAAGGATGCCCAACTCACTTTTCCTGATCTTTCTTAAACTTTCAAGGCAACTGGGACCAGGTTTAGAATGGAGGGGAGAGCTAACTCCAAGGGCAGTTCTTTGTTTATGGTTAAAGTTTATACGAATAATACCTAACATCATGGACACTTCATGTGGAAGTTTCTGTTGAATGACTCGACATCTTAGATGCTCGTAACCACCTTCTGTGAACAGATCAGTGTTAATTCACTCATTTCCAGGATGAGGAGACTGAAACTCAAAATGGCTAAGTCTGACTCTTGTGCTAGTACTCTTTACCATAAGAAGAAAGTTTGGGTTAAATAGTCTCATGTATGTTGACTTAAAGTGTTTTGGGATTTGTTAACCCTTTGTGTAATTTACAAAAGGAGAGGAATCCCAACCCCTTTGCCTTGGGTAAATGGTTTTTATTGTTCTATACACAGGTATATTATCTGTGTATAATAACCACTGGATTGCATCCTCTTCTGAGGACTTAAAAAACCACTTGTTTTTCTCCTAGTCTTTTGTTAAAAACTGTCTATATGCTCCCTTTCTCAGGTGATTTCTGTGGAATATTGTAAAGGAAATAAAGGACAAGTTTGAATTTTGACTTTATAGACTGCTAGGGCTCTGAATTCCCTAAAGAAGCTCCTGGCAATGTGGTTTTAAAGTTATCCCAGAAATACTATCCTTGTCTCTAGAATATTTGGCTTCAGTGTTTTCCTTCCCTCACTGGTCATGAACTGTTAACCACAGCTCCCTGTGTCCTAATGCACAGAGTTTCTCTGCCTTCAACTTTTTGACTTAGTCTGCCTTTTGTAACTTCTACCTGTGATGGCCTGGAACAGGGAGTGGGGAAACTGAGGAAACAGTCTAGCTGCACGAACGTGAAAGCCTCTCGTTATGGCCCACTGTCATCCCTGCCTTGGCTATGCTTACCTGAAACGAGAGGTACGTTCAGAGTCAGGTTCTGCTGTTTGCCAGTGACCTAGGAAGAAGTCCTTTTGTTTCCCTAATGTGCCTTTTCTCGGCTGTTAAAGTGGGCTTATAAGATATTCTTTGCATCTTTTACTGAGGTAACATTTCTCAAACGTTACATAGTAATTGGCTGGGATTTCTGCCAAACTCTTGCTCTGATTCCTCCCTTTTGTGACCTCTTTCCCTGGCTTTAAGATAGGTCCGTTTTCTTGTCCTCTAAACCAAAACTTCACTTAGCATTATGAAGTAGCGAACCCTTAACCTGAAAGCACTTCTATTAAAATGTATAAAATGATTAGGTGGAGCTAGTAGAATCACTGGTACTGAGAAAGGAGGATCTGGTCATCCAAAGGTGTGCAGCATTGTAAAGAAAAGCAATGTCAAGATTCTGTCTTCCAGAATCTTGTTCTTTTTTAAATGACTTTGGTTTTAACTTTGTTCCTCTGATATCAAAGTGATGGCTTGATAGCTTGAGCTAGGCTGCCACCTGCTGTCCTTCAGTGGTCCTGTTAAAAGAAGAAAGGAATAGTTCTGACCTCAGGAGCTCAAGAACATTCTATTCAGCCCTGCAAGGAACAAGGTTAGTTTATCAGAAGTGGTTTATTCCTTCCATTGGTTCTAAAAGTGGTTCCCAATTTTACAGTCTCCTCTTGGCCATGCAGAGGCATGGGGATGAAGCAGACAAAACAAGACCAGGAGCTGCCCCAGCACTTCTAACCTTTAAATTATATAGCTGTGATGGTTGGTAAATTTTCCTGAAAACGCTCTCCGTGGTTGGGCAGGGAGGACAGGTCTTTCAAAAGACAAGATTGCTGCTTTAGGGGAGAAAGACCAGCAGCCTGTGTCTGGGAGTAGTAGAGGTCAGATCCTGTTGGAGGCCAGAAACATCGACAAAGAAAGGCAGAGGGGTGGCCTGATTGGTTGGGGGCGGGGGAGGGGGATGCTGCAGCAACAGTTAGGAGGTGTTTGTGCTGCCCTGCCTGACGCAGTAAGGTCCTCTTGTCACGATGGTGAGGGAAACTCGAGCTGTGGCTGGAGAAAGGGTTCCCTGATGCTTTCCCAACCACTGTGCCAGGTGGACACCTGTGATCTCTGCCTATTATTCTTGGCATCCAAACTGTCATTTCTTGCCCCCACCTCCACAAAATGAGGGAATAGAATTATAGTAGTTAACAATGTAATTCATGCTTACTATATGCCCAGCACACTACATGAATATCACACTCAAGCTTCATAAAGCTCTTTCAGTAATTTGTAGCCAATTTTCAACTCCGTGCTTCTATAATATGGGATGAATAATGGTACCTACTTCAGATGGTTGTTGTGAGGAGTCACTGAGTCAATACTGGGTACCTGTAAGCCGTAGCCCTTTCTAGCAGTATTTTGCCTCTTAAACTGGCTGAGCAAGTAAGTTTGAGTCACTCTCTTCTCTGAGGCTTGACTTCTTCAACTATAAATGAAGCTGCTAATGCCTACCTTGCAGGCTTGTGAGACTAAATGGTGGAAGTAACGTCATATAGTCAATAATACAAGGCATGTTACAAACACTGCAGTGAATGCACCGTACAGTCGGCCTGCTCTAGGGAGATGACGCTGTTTGGTGGGCAGCTTGTACTCTGAATCGTGGACGGCCAAGGGGAGGGGTTCCCCGAGACCCTGCACACTGTCAGTGCCTGTCATGGGACCTGGCTGACCTCCTTGTTGGAGGTTGCTTAAAGATCTGAGGCCACCTAAGGATTTCTACGTGGTTCTGTAATAGTGCTCTCACAGTGGGGACTGCTGTCTCTTAGGAGCCAGGTCTGAGAGGAGGAAGCTCGAGGGCCTTGAGACCCCTGGGGGCAAGTGTGCATGTGGAGAGTAAGTTCCTAGCTAGATCGCCCCTCTCAGTGGACTCTGCATGTTGGAATGTTCCCTGAAATTCCAAACCCAAAAAGACTGCCATGGCACCTGGACCTCCTGGGGAGTCTGGAGCTACCCTTCAGGAGACCCCTCACCCGTCCACTATGAAGGACTGTTCTTTTTCCTGGGGCCTGTCTGCGTGGCTGCAGCCGTACCTATACTTAACGTCACTTATGTCACCTTCTAGTGCGGCAGCTGTGTATTTTACTGTATTGGCTTTTTCTTGATGCAAAAGTTCCTGTATGTTAGAGCTTCGTAAAGACATTTTTAGGAGTTTTTAATAGCAATAGTTTGCATATATACCACAGTAATATAATACCTGTAGGAAAAGAGCTTTTCCCATTACTATTTACTTTCCTGCCTTCTCTCTGCCCCTCCCCTCCCCCTCTCACGCACACCCACAACTTTCGAGTAGCAGCTAGGAAACTGAGCTACCCTCTACCATGTATCTCATTTTGAGAAAGCTGTGTTTCAGGTTGATGCAGCATGTTCTTCATCTCATTTTCTGCTGTTGGCCTCCTCCTGCCCCTCTTCTCAGTACCTTTAAGTTCTTGGATTCTACTGAAGTCCAACCAGGTTCATAAAAAACAGCTGACCCTTAGCTGGGTCTGGACTTCAGGGAAATAGATGGAATTGAATAATTTTGTCTGGGTCCAAGTGGAGCTCATGCTGGGCTCCTGAAGAGGAGGTAGGAAGGACGGGAGGGTGCCCATCGAGACTCGGGCTGGATGGTATTAGACACCCTGGAAGGTCTTTGAGACGTGGTTTCTGGTTCTGTCCAGCAATCTCAGGAGGCAGGGACCATTAGCCCAAGACTGAGTTGAACAGTGACCTGGATGATAACCCAGATGTAGTGAGGCAGCCTCCACATCAGTTGCTGACTCTTCAGAATGTCTCTGCAAGGACCATCTCCTCAAAACAGAGGTTAGATTGGGCAGGCGTCACCGCAGCAGCTGGAATGGCAGCACCCAGGCACACACAGGTAGCAGGAGCATGGGGAGCGAGGCTGAGAGGTCCGAGGTGCCGCCACAGTCCTGGGCATTTTCCTGTGAACCCAGAGCAGAGATGAAAGGGTAGCATTCAAGATGAGGCAGCCATCCCAGCCAGAGGAGGTAAGGAGTAGGGGGGGAGGGTCTCTGGGAATAATAGGAACCAAAAACCTGGAGAAATAAGTTCAGATAATGGAGGAAGCACTGTCACCTTTAGACCGCTTGCCTTTTAGGGAATAGTAGAGGCTGTACACTCAGCCCAAAACTGGGCTCAAGCCTCTGCTTGTCCCTGGTCTTGGAGTGGCCTCTTAGAATGACTTCGGGGAAGCCATCAACTCTGGAAGCTTTTTTGATGTGGATCACTTGTGGCAGTCATATTCAGCAAAGATAATAGTATGTATAAAGCACCCAGGTTAAGACACCTTACATAGTGGGTGCTCAATTAATGTCACTCACCATTAGTATTATGCATATAATGGTTTCTTCCTATTTGCTCAGATCATTTGGAGCAATATTGGGAAGCTGTGTTTTAAATTACTGAGGGCCCAAACCCTGGGAAGCTTGGCCCTCCTTGTAAGAGCACCCTTGGCTCTGGGTTGACTTAGTATTTGAATGACACAGGGGCCCAAATGTAAATGTACATGCACGAATGTATTCCACAGAGGGGCGGGTGTATGGTTGTCTTCATAAGTCTCCAGAAGCACTCCTATCTGCAAGTGCATTGGCACAGTCCCAGAGCTGAGGATTTGGGGATGAAGACCAAGCCCCGCCCCGTATCCCCCCTCCAGCCCTCACCTCTGGATGGAAGGCATGGCAGGTATCTGGTCTCCTGCGAAGTTTCTGGGAGCGCATCCTGTCACACTTGACAGAGGCATTATGTGCAGAATTCACTGTTAAGGTGAACACCTCATGACAGGAATGGATTCTGGAGATTCTAGAGACTAAGTTCGGGAAGAACGTACCATTGGTGGGACCAGCTGCCTTGCAAGCAGCTTCCACGGTCAGAAGGCAGCACCCAGTGGTGGGGGGTGGGGTGGAGGGCTGGAGAACAAATCACAATGCTCTGTGGGGGAGGGTGGGATGCTGGTGGTGAGGGAGGCTGGCCTCAGCTTCTCAAAATTTGAACCCCTCAATGACATCTCCATCACCTCCACCTCTCCCTCGGTCGGCATATCCTGGAGGATTGGAAGGATATATTTGACTTCTGTAGCCTCCTGCAGGACTAGTGGAAAGATGCTACAGTCACAGGTGGGGTCTGTCACCAGGAGGAGAAGGTTACTACTGGGAATCTGTTGCATCACAAATATCCTGCAGCAAAGAGAGAAGGTGTGTCATGGAACTTCTCTATGGCAAGCTTGACATTGAGCTTCTAGGGTGAGAATTTCTGGAGACTTAGTGTGGAGTTGGGCTGGCAGGGGAAGGGACAGAAACATGAGGCAGGTCAGATCAGGGGCAACTGCAGGGACAGTCCTATGCAAGGAACTCAGTCCTATTGGCTTATTTTACCCACAAGCCTTTGCAGTCATACTGCTCCTTTCTAGCAGATTAGAGGCGAGAGGTCCAAACTGGGACACTTTTGCGAGTGAAAGGAGTTGTTATAAATATATGCAGGGACAACAGGCATATATCAAGACTGTCCCAGGCAAATAGGTGATGATGTTGGAGGCAGGCCATGTTGGAAAGATGCAGTGCTCAGGCTTGGCCACAAGGTGGCACAGCACACCTGCACACAGCCCCGGAGCCCCGCCAGGGGGAGGGCGGGAAGGATTAGGGAAAGCCTGGTGCGCACTACGCTTGGTGCATTATGTAACAGTAGCTGCCACTTCCTGAGCATTTTCTGTGGGGTGGATGATTTTACACACAGACACACACAAGTGCACATATATATTTAACCTTCACCTCTGTATGAGGTTGGTATTATTCCTGTTTTGTAGCTGAGAGGAACAGTCTAGAAGTGGTTAAATAACTTGCCCAAGGTGACACAACTAGAAGCAGCAGAGCTAGTCTTTTAACTCAAATCTGTCTACTCTACAGTCTTTGCCTTGTACCCTACCATTTACTTTATCCTCATAACAAGCCTTGAGATAAATAGCAATGGTTCCAAGAAAGCCATTATGGTGAGGCTAGAATCCCGGGCACTGCCCCCTAGTATGAGATGGAAATCTATCTATCTCAGGCCACTGTCCGAGGCGCTACACTATAAAATAATTTGCTTGAGGTCTAGGGCTCCGACGTACATCCTGGGAAGCCCCTGGTCATGGCACGGCTGGCTGGGGGGACACCCTCGAGAGACCCAGGATGGAATTTTGTAGGTTGGGAGGTCCCCGAAGTTGGGGTGGGAGTCAGCAGGAGAGAACTTTCTGTCAGGCCTCTCTGTCCTTCTGGGCCAGGGCTTGGCAGAGCTTGTTGGATCTAGTGGCCTCTACAGGGGAGAAGGCCTGCGTGTAGGCCACACACAGGCTCCAGGCCCGGGAGTGGAGACACCAGGTGACGACCCCATGAGCCCTCTTCCAGCCCACCCACCTCTGAGAACACCTTCAAGCTTGCCCGTTTTTCTGCACAGAGATTTCCGAGGGAGAGCTCACTGGTTTCTTTCCTCGAAGCTGTCCTTGACTTCTGAGGGCTGCAGAAGCCGAGCCTGCCTGGCCTGACACTGAGCTGCTGTGGGCTACACAGGTGTGAGTGAGACCCACACTGAGGGGGTCACCGAGAGAGGCTGTGGGAGGCTTTGGAGGCTGAGGTGGGGTGGGTGGGCCTGGATCTCAGCTCTCCCCAGTCCCTAAGACAGCACACCGAACCATTCAGCGCCCCCATCTGGCATGCTGTCTGCAACAGCCTGCATTTCCTTCGCTAAGGAAAGTGAGAAGCAAAGATCCTGGGAGCCTGGCTGGGGACCCTGGGAGCTGCCCGTGGGTCTTACTTCTGGCAGGCCCCACACTCGATGGCCCCGTTGGTCTCCTGGATGGCCGTCTGGTGCACAAACACGGGGTACTCTGTGTCGCAGGGCTGCAGCACGTCCTGTTTCTTCTGCTTGTGGGCTGCAGGGAGATAGAGTCACACATGAGGAATGGGGCGTCGCTGAACTGGGAAGGCCTCAAGAGCCATGCCTGTGGGTGTCTCTGCGTCAGCGCTGCCGGGGCAGGGGCAGTCACTACGCGACAAAACGCCCCTTTGTCCATGTGCACGCAGATGGCGCCCTTGTCAGGAGTTCTCAGGGCTTGCAGAGGAGGGGCCGGGTGGGAGAAACACAGGGAAGGGAAAGGAATGGAATAAATGCAGCAAATGATATCACAGTGGGAGGGGAAGCAGAGAGGGCGTTGGGGGCCTTGGCTCTCCATTGTGTGTGATTAGCACACTAACCCTGTGACCTTGGGGAAAGCACCTCATCTCTTTGGAAGCCTGATTTTCAGTGTAAGCTGGGTAGTTGGGAGGAGGGGTAGAAGTGAACCTCTTGAAGGCATCTATGAGCACTGACATCCAGGGTCTGAGAGGAGAGCAGAGGCAGTAGGAATGCCAAGCGGGTGGCTGCGGGAGACTTTGGTCCCTTAATGCTAACACCCCTCCCATTCTCACTGTATTCAGGTGACATTTCTCAAGTCTACTACAGTGCTCTGCAAATGCAGCTCCCGGACAAGCCCTAGGCTTGCTGTCTTATCCCTGTGGCCAGCGATGAACAGAGCAGCAAGGGCTGAGTGTCCGGGGCTGGGGGAGAACCAGCAGGAAAGGTCCCAGTGCCCAGAGCTGCCGGAGCCCAGGAGACAGCTCCCAGCCTCTGGGCTCCCTAGTGCCTGTGTGGTGCGCTTGAGCCCACTTAGAATGGGACAAAGGGTGGAGTGAACAGGTCTCTGCTAAAGGAAAAGTTGAGGCCCTGGAAGCCCAGTCCTGAAGGACCCACATTTGCTCCTGAGGTGTGCAAAAAGCAGAACAAGGCTGGTTCACAGGCTGAGTGACATTATTTTTGTTCAAAATAGCAGCACTATTTTGTTAACAGCATTTCTATTTCTTCCAGATACTTCTGATGCCTTTCCTTTTGCTCTCAGGGCCCATCTGTGAAATAGAGAGTGGGAGGTGGGCAAGTATCACTCCCATTTCATAGACCCCGATGTCAGGGTCAAATAGGTTAGTAGGTTTCAGGATTAGTAGGAGAGCTATAGGTCTAAACTCCCAGACCCAGAAACTTCCCTCTAGACCTTGAAGGGGAGGTCAGGGGAGGCTGCAGGCAGAGAAACTGGGCAACTGCATACTCGGTCAGGTTCCCCCAAACCGTCAAGGGCTCCTCCTGGGTGGTGCAGCTGTCTGGGCACCCTTGGAAGCTGAGAGTGGGCGCTCTGGCTAAAGCCTGCAGAAGACTCATGGCTGGTTCCACTCCTTCCAGGGCCCAGTTACACTGGCTTTGTCCCCGAACCTGTCACCTGAACCCCTTTGTGTGCGTAGGTTATCTCAATAACAATGATAGTAACAATGCCAACCATGATAGGGAGAAGTGGCTTCCGTGCAGCTGGGAAAGGGCATCAGGACCTCACTCATCCGTGTCCTTGGACTCCAGGTCCAGTGCTGTCCATTGAGGACACGGATGAGTGGCTGGACCAGGCCTCCTAGGCAGGAGGGAGCCAATTCAGGGACAGCTGCCCTGAGGATGAAAAATTCTGAACAAGCAGATTGAGGGAGGCATTCCCAGTTTTTGCAAGATGCAGCTGCTGGCAGAGAGAGAAGATGAGGAGGGGAGCTGTGTCCCCCCAGCCCCCATGTTCCCATGCAGAGGGGAGGAGGGACCTGTTTCTAAATGGGTTGTGACACATGGTTCCTGGTTCCTGTCACAGACACCATCAGGAAGCCAAACTCTTGACAAAAATGGGGTGGGGAGTGCAGCCCAGGCAGTGGCGATGTTCCAGAACCCCATGGAAAAGGCTCTATTAACATGGAGAATTGAGCAAAACTGGTTAAAGCAAGACAGTCCTGTGTGCTGGGGGAGCCCCATGCTAGCCAGGGACGTGGAAGCCACTAGCTTCCTTTTTGCATTTTAAGACCTAGTGACTTCACTCTCCTGGGAGGGGGCAGTCCAGAGTCACAGCTGATGTTTGAGTTGGGGTCAGGCCTTTGGAGGACAGTGTCACAAGGTCAGACACAAGGTCACAGGAGATGTATTTTCCCCAGAGTGTCCCCATGACCAGACTGAGGCCTCCACCTGCCATGCCTTCAACCCGAGCACTGCTGAGGGCTCGGTGGCCCCCTGAGCTGGAGGCACCACTGTTTCCTGCTCTGCGAGGAGACTTGGTGGCTGCTCGCCCTTTTCCTCTTGGAATCATAAATGTTCTCACCCAAGGAGGTGGCTGGAGTGTTTTGTTTCCCCAGGGGTAAGACTGGACTTGTGTGGGATGAGACCCAGGCTGCCCCCTGCCCTGTGAGGAGTGGGGTTTTAGCTTGGGAGAGGCCCTCTGAGTTAGGGGGTACCCGATGAAGAGAACTCAGCCTTCCTCGGATGCAGAGCTGAGGACAGGCCCTTCACTGTCCCTCCCATCCCCCACACACCCCTGGGCTCCCCAGGGAATGCTACTTACAATGATGGAAGACTGTTTTGGCTGTCCAGGACATGAGGCCCAGTACAGGGAAGGCATGATGCCCCACGAGGGCAGGAAGGCGTGGGGTGGTGACGGCACGTGGGACGAACGATGTCACATGGAGCAGTGGTGTCCCAAAACAGTATGATGTCGCACAGAGAGGTGAGAGGAGTCAGGAATGGCAGGGAGGCGATGAGTGAGAGATGGCCCAGTGGGGTGAGAGGTGAGAGATGGACTTTCCAGAGTCCCATCCCCTCTGTCATCTGCCCAGAAGTGACAGGTTCTACTGAATGGCTTTGGTAGTAAGCACTCCCTTTTGTGGTCCTGTATACTCACCTTCGGCCCCACTGTGTGCACGCCAGGAGCCCCAGGCACTCCACTCGAGCAGAAGCCTGTCAGATGCAGAGCAGAATCCCGGAGACCCGCACAGCCTCCCCAGCTGGGCCCTCAGCCCACTGAGCACCAGAGCTCCCCGACAGCCCGTGGTCCGCCCCTCTCCTCCAGGACACCCTCTCCCTGCCTGAGGCTGGTAGGTGAGCAGAGAGCCTCCTCACCTCTGGCAGCAGAGTGGAGGGGACAAGCACCATATGTGCCCGGCCAGTTCCACCCAGGAATCCTGCCTGCCTCCTCTGGGGTTGTGGGGACTTCAGGCAGCTCCTGTTCAAAGGGCTCCCTCATAAGCCATACCTGCATGATGTCCCCCGGCCCCACCCCCTGTCCCAGATGCAGACCCCACTCACAGCAAGAGCTCATTCACTAGCCACTTGGTAGCAGTCAGGAGGGCGGAGATTGGCTGGGAAGGAGAGGGACACACAGTTAAAGCCCAGGACCCCAGGACCCTGGCGAAGGCTTCCTTCAGCACCACCATTAAAGACCACAGGGGTGGGGGGTGGGAGGGGGTGTTCCCCATCCTGCTGCCACCACCCTTCACCCATTCCCAGCAGAGGGAGCGTTTATAACTGACTTATCTGATAAATTCCTATTGTAGGGCAGACACTTAGGGTTAGACAATGCCCATCTAGAAAACCAGTCAAGTTTTCTTCCTGAGGAGCCACTTGGTGATGCTTCTGGCGCCAATAGCAACTGGGATTAGGAACACAGCAAGAAAGGAGCTATGGTCTGCTTTCTCTGCCAGAGGTCTCGATTACCTCAAGAGCTGCCAGAACAATCCCCTGAAGCCCAGAGAGAAGACTGGCCTGGGGAGGGGACAGGCTGGGAACAGGGAGCAGTGGTGCCAGAAGAGGCTGGACAGGACTTTCTGATCAGAGTCAAGAGTGGGGTCCTGGGCCTAGCAGGTGGGAGGAAAGTCTGGAGTGCCACTCACACTGATCAGAGGCCGGGCAGCGCTGTGGTGGTGATTTGGGGGTTTGCACATGGCCTGGTAGTCATACATAGTCACTCTGAAAATCAGAAGAAGAATTTGGGGAGTCCAGACCTTCCACTACCCCCTGCCCCCACCCAGGGGAAGTTTGCTGCGGGGTTTTCATTCACCGGGATTCGGGAGGGTGCATGAGTTAGGATGGGCAGATCAGAAAATTACATCTTGGCACTTTGACTGCTTTAAAAAAGCTGAACAGCAAATCTAGTTTTCCCTCTAAGGGCTCGTATGACCTTATACCCCTCTTTACCTCATGTCAAGTCCCTGGCTTCAGAAAGGTTGCTTTGGGAGCTCTTTGGGGCTTTCACTATGGGTTTTTGAGGTCAGGATCCTGATCTGTCGGGATCACTTAGCATCAGCTCCTGCCTTTTCTATGTGTATTCAGTCTGGGGAGACGCATGTCCCACTTACTGGCTGAACACCCCCATGCTGAGCAGCTGGGTCATGAGAGCACCATCCACCTCCCCCAGGAATCTTCCCATCTGTGAGGGAGAGAGAGGGGGGAGTCGTGGGGAAGGAAGGGGTGGATGGAGAAGGAGGGAGGGAGAGAGGGGATGGGGGGGACATAAGGGGAGAAGAAGGGGAGGGAAGAGACAGAGGGGAGGGAGGGGGAGGGAGGGGATAAGAGATGGGTGGTGGGGGGAGGGAGGGAGATAGAACTGGATGAGGACTTCTAGGTCCCCCACATTAATGAGCTCTAGACTAGTTGCCGGTTGGGTTTTCCCTGATTCCTTTCCATCAGAACCGTATCCATTCCACCCGGTCCTTCTCTCTTTAATCTGCTCCCCTGTTATATTCTCAGTCCTTCTAAACTCTAAGCTGTAATCTATTAGTTGGCCATGAAATCAATCTAGGGGTTACAATCAGATTTGGTTTTTTTTTTAAGACACAGAATTCCTTTGAACGATTTCGTGTGAATGGTGTGGAGTCAGGTAAACAAGGTTTTATGAAATTTGGTTTGTTGTATATGGTGCGTGTGTATGTCCTAGATCAGATGTAATATGTATTTCTTTCTGTGAATCATGGTCTAAAAAAGTTCAAAAGCAGAGCTCTGTCTCTCACGCTGGCATCCTTATCACCCAGCCAAATTCTGTTTGTGGAACCCTGGAGCTGCCTTTGAGCTCCTTCCCTCCCCATTCCCCCAACCTCTCTGGTTAACCAGTGTGCCCTGTGGGTGTGTTATTCACCTTCTGACTCCTGGACAGTGACTTAACCCAGAACTTGGTCAGCGGCAGCTCACTGCCCCCTCCCGACAGACTCTTTCGTAGTCCCCAGCCCTGCTGTGCATAACCTTCTTCAAACACAGCTGGGATTTGGTCTCTCTCTCTTCTTCGTTTCCTAAAGAACAAACAGGACCCTCGTTCCTGCTCTCTCCCTGCGTTACCCAATCACCCAGCACGGGTGATCACCCACCACTGTGTGCACACAGGCGGCATCCTCCAGCCCACAGAATCCCTCCACGTTGGCTGACACTCAAGCCTGCTGTGCCCTGACTTCAGACTGTCCTCCAGCTCTGCCCCTTCACCGACCTCCTCACCTGCCCTGGCCTCTTGCTTCTGCTGATTTCTCAGCATGGCAGAGTGAAAGAGCCTGGATTGAGGATCTGACTTTTGACTCAGATCCTGGCTCTGGCACTGCCCACTGTGTGGCCATGGGTAGGTTAGGGGATAACGTGTACCACGCAACTGGCGCACACAGTGCTCTGTATGTGGTGGCCATGTGACAGGAGACACTCCGGGCCTTGACTCTTCTCTCTGCCTCGACGACCCTTCCTCAGTCCCACTCCAAGAAGCTTTACTTGTTGTCCTCCTCTAAGAAGTCTTTCTTTTCTCCCCTTTCCAGCTGGAGTTACGGCGTCCCTCCTCTGCGCTTGGAAACCTAGAGGCTGATGACTCAGGCATGAGGAAGTAGCTATGATGAGACAGCGGGACACACTGAGACTTTTCTGAGCTCTGTGCTCTCTTTTGGCCAGAGGCTCATCTGTCCTGAGGCCTAAGAGGTTTCTTGGAGGAGGGCAGGGGACAGAGCAGAGGACAGCAGGGAGGGGCTGAGGGCATTTAAGGGAAAGAAGAGCAAGTGAAAAGGTGAGAGGCTTCCAGTCCTGCTGGTCTTCACAGGCAGCCCTGAGCCCACCTGGAGGCCCTGCAGCTCAAGTGAGCCCCCTCCATCAGCTGCGGGCTGCTAAGTTTTACTGTCCCAGTGACCGGTGTCTGTGCACTCCTGCATTACCGGAGAGCTAGATCCTCCAGAGCAGACCTCCACCTCCCGCCTTCCCATAGACCACACAGTGTCTTGTTTGTGGCCACTATTCCGTGTGTATCTGCTGAAGGACTGTGTGAGTGAATGGACAGTGGAATGGATGAGTGACCCGAGTACTCTTGCTGGGAAAGTGCAGCGGGGTGGAAAAGAGGCTCCTGATGAGGCTGCCCACCCAGATTCCCACAGGGCTGTCCCCTTATCTCTCCTAACTGTAGGCATCTTCACCAACAACTCTGTTGTTTAGACATTTGATTCTGAGAAGACAGGCTCCTGGGCACTGAGAAAAATGTGTCCTCCTCTGTACATACACACACACAGCGTGACTTTCTAGGATATGTCACTCTGGCAGAGCATATCCATCCTCCCCTTCTTTAGGTAAGGCAGTCCTGACTTGATTTATGGTAGCAATGTGTTCAGCTCAAAGACTACATTTCCCAGACTCTCCTGCAGCTGGGGCTGGCCAATGAAACGTGAGCAAAGTTCCTGGGTGAGACATCAGGGAATCTGTTTAAAGGGAGCTCTGCAGGAGGAGCACCTCATTCATCGCTGTTGCCCTCCCCCTCTTGACTGGAAAGTGGACAAGAAGGCAGGAACGCCTAAGGCCATGTTGAAGACACCTGGTGACCACACCCTTCCAGGCCTGGACTACTTTTCTCTGTTCTTTCACATGAGAGAATAAACCTTTAATTTGTTTAAATCACTGTAGGGGTGCCTGGGTGGCTCATTTGGTTAAAAGGCCAACTTTGGCTCAGGTCATGATATCGTGGTTTGTGGGTTCAAGCCCCGCATTGAGCTCTGTGCTGATAGCTCACAGCCTGGAACCTGCTTCAGATTCTCAAAAATAAATTCAAAACAAAACCATTAAAAAAAAAAAACCACTGTAGTGGGGATCTCTATTCCTGACAGCAGAACACTATTCTGTGCTGATAGTTTCATTTGAACCTAATCGGAGTGAATTAGTGCCTCAAATACATAAACTGATTTAGTTCCTGACTCTGCAAAGCCAAAATTGAAAGACTCAAACAAGTGTCCTTGTCAGTTTAGGTCCCCTGGACTTACTGTGGCATAGCACGCACAGCACAGCACAGCATGGAGTCTCGCCTCTGTCCACCCACAGCACAGTCCAAGGGCTCTGGGAGCTCCAGGTCCCCGTGCCTGCTAGGTTTGCTCACAGCAAGGCAGGTCTCCACTTGAACAGTCCACAGAGAAGCACTGTCTTTTGGACTGCCTGCGTTCTGAGGCTGCCTGGGGCTTCCTGTTTCCAGTCCGTTAGGAGGCGGGAGTGAGATGGGGTCCTGGGAGGTGCCACCCAGGGCCTTGGGCAGGTGGCGGCAGAGGATGCAGATCTGATGAGTCTTCCTGCTGGCTGAGCAGCAGCCCTGCACATAGGCTAATTTGTATGCCTGTGAAGCTACTATCCCCAGAGGAAAGGGAGACCAGAGGATGAGTGGCGGAGCCCTCCACACTGGAATGGAGCAAATGTCTCACAGCCTCTTATCCAGGGACAGCCTCAGTGTCTTCTCTAAAAAATTAAGGGGTGTGAGGATTAGGAGAGTTATCAGAGTGCAGTCACTGTTATGAGGACCAGTTTCCTCTTGTTCCTTCTTAGTGTACAGCCCCCCTGAGCTGCTCCGTCTCTTGACAAGTGCACGTGGCCCCACAGTGGGGTCAGGGAAGCATGCCAGGGAGTGGTCATTGGCACTGCACTAAGGAGAGAGCCATCCAGAGGGCCTGTGCCTTTGGGGCAGGTGGCCAGCTGCATTTTTCTCTGGAGGCACTCAGCCTGAGCTGCCCAAGTGAGGCTGCCCTGACCCCAGGAAGGCTCTGCTGCCAGAGCGTGGGAGAGCCTGGGGATGTGCTGAGGCAGGTGGTGAGGGGTGGGGGCTGGAGGGCGTGGTCAGGAGCAGGAGCCAGGCAGGGGCACTGGGGGCTTCTCCAGTACCGTGTCTACCACGCCCACTGTGCTGGCTGGGCGTGTGACTGGAAGACAGTGGGGGCACTTGGATGGTAGGTGTGTAGGGGGATAGGGAAGGAGAAGGGGGAGCTCAGGTAAACAGGAGCTGAGGCTCAAGACAGGCACATCAGAGGCCCTGGTCTGAGGACAAGCTCATCATTTTCGGCTGGGGATAAGGAGGGAGAGGGTGCCATTCCCTCTGAGAGATTCAAGTCCTCAGGGAAAGACATCCTGATGGGGCATCTGATTTTTTACCTTTGCTGCCCCTTTGAGGTCCATTTTGAAGCTCTCCCGTGTGGGTGCTACCACAGGCAAATGACAGGATGTCCCCAAAATCCAGGGTGACAGATCCACTGTAAACATTACAAAGATCTATAAAGCTGTTGTCACTCTCTTGGCCCCAGCTGTCTGCTTCTCTTTCTAGGCCCCAGCAGAGGGCTGTAATCCTGTCATCTGTAGTTCTTTATTAAAAGAATGAGTCCTGAGCTGGAAGAGAGGCCCAGTGGGACCAAATGTCTAATCAGCAGGCCTGGAACACTATCAGGGCCAGGAGAGATCCAGGCCACCCCTCCCTGGGGCAGACCACAGATGGTGCCCTTGGGCATTGCACTCACACTGTTTTCTGGGCGGCAGGGCCGCAGTGAGGAAGGGCTGGGAGGGACTTTGGGAAGAATCTTTGCATCCGGAGCAGTGACAAGACCCCTGGATGGACCTCAGCAGGGACAAGGAGTAGTCTGGGGTCTGGGCCTTCTGGCATGTTAGCCCAGTTGGGAAAGTGCGTCCAGATCAACAGTAGCTGGCATTCAGGCCCAGGAAGTGAATCTCAGACTTTGTCACACATCAGAATCCTCAGGAGCCTTGCCACAGCACAGTTGGTGGGCCTCACCTGGACTTTCTGATCTCTTTAGTCTGGGTAGGGCTGGAAAACTTGCATTTCTGTCAAGCTGCCAGCGCTGCTGCTGCTTCCAGTACCCCTGCCCCCCAACACTGTGCGGCTTAGGGATAAAAGAGGGGGGGAAGGAATGAGTTGGAGGAGGGGCCAGGCCATGTGGTTCTTGACAGCACTTGGGTGTGTTTGGGGAGAGGGAAGGAGTTTATGGTAGAATAATTCTGAAATGGCTCCGGGTGGGTCCAGTCTCTTGGTAAGTTGGACCTAGTAACTTCCTTCTAGTGAATAAAATATAGTAAAAGTGATGAAATGTCATATCAGAAACTAGGTCCCAAGAGACTGTGACTTCTACCATGTTCTCTCTCTCTCTCTGGCTCTTCTTGGATTGCTCACTCTAATGAAGCAAATTGCCATGTTGTGAGCTGTCCTGTGGAGGGGCCAGAAGTCACTGACCACATGAGTGAACTTGGAAGCTGACCGTCCTCTAGTCAAGCCTCGACATGAGTACACAGCCCTGGCTGACACCTTACTTCCAGCCTTGTGACAGACCCCGAGCCAGAATCAGCTAGCTAAGCCACACCCAAGAACTGTGAGACAGTAAGCCAGGTGGCTTTAAGCCGTTACTAAGCCGTTACATGTTGGGATAAATGGTTACATGCAACAGATAACTGTTACAGAGTTGTTATATGTAGGAGTTAAAACAAAAAGCAAAACCAGAAGGATAGACAGCTGATCTACAGCACTCGCTTCCACCATTGCTTCTGCTCACCCTCCCGTCCAGTCCCTGCTTCTTCCAGGGCTCCCTCACCTTTATGCCGGTTCCATGCTCCATGGAGTCACTGTGTGTTATGCCTGGTGTGTGTGGGCAGTGTGTGTTGTGTCTGGTGCTGCTGTACCATCGGTGCCTCCCTTCCTGCCCTCTCCTAACCTGACACTGCTCAGGTCACAGGGTCAGAGTTGTCCAGAGCGAGGAAAGAGGAACTCCATCAAGAGACTGCTCCCAGAGCCCTGGCACTTGCATCAGTTTAATCCGGGGGTTGAGATGCCTGACATTGGTGTTCAGGGTCCCAGAGGCCTCGGTCCTGATTCCATTAGACTCAGCCAAGTGCGGCAAAAGGAATGAACTCTGCCCCAAGCAGTAACAGAGCGGCCTGGGGTGGGCGCCCAGGCCACAGGAGGACTGGCCACCTAGGAGGCTGGGGCTTGCGGCCTGCCATACCCCCCAGATAAGGCCAATCTCCCTGTGGTCACCGTCACTGATCTTCACTTGTATTTCTAGGCTCAAAGTCGGGCTTTTCTGTAGCGGTTGGTTTTCATGTTGCGAACCTCATCTTGCAGCCTCATAACTCCAAGATAAAATGAGACTAAATACCATTACCAGAGATGGTGGTGATGGTGGTGGTGTGGTGCTCCTCCCGAGGCCCCAGAGTGGGGGAAGGGAGGGAGCAGAAGCAATGGACTGTCAGAGGACAGGGTAAGCAAGCACAGTGGCGGCTCCAGAGGAGCTTCTGGAAGGCCCCAACCCTATTATGAAGATTAAATTCTATTTCATTTACACCCTGCTTCATTATTTAAAGGATTTGGGATGGCTTTTAAGACTACATACAGCGTTATAATAGTTGAGAAAACAGGGGTAAATAAGCTAAATAAACACATACTTTATAAAATTTAAGTCTCTAAATAACTGTTTTTAAAAACATTATCCAAAGTCGTACCGTCTTGTGAACAAATGTGATCTGAGTAGAATAGGACCAAAGGGGCCCAATGGGTGATGCAGAGAGCCCGCTCCTCTGGAAGTGGGGGCCCCATACTGGCTTGGCTTCCCCCCTGGCTTCCTCCCTGCAAGGTCGCCCTGTTGCCTCTGGAGCAGGGTCAGCCAATGACGGTCCACGGGCCAAATCTGGCTCGCCACCTTTTTATGTTAGCCCTTGAGCTAAGAATGTTTTCTATTTGCAAATGGTTGGAAAAAAAATTAATGTTTCATGGCAGAAAAATGGTATAAAGTTCCAGTTTCAGTGTCCACAATTCAGTTGAATTGGAACAGAGCCCGCTCATGGTTTCCATACAGTCTGTAGCTGCTTCTGCACTCCGGCAGCAGAGCCGGCGGTTGTGACAGGAGTTGCGGGGCCCCAAACGCCCAACGACACACTATCTGGCCCCTTTGCAGAAGTCATTGGCTGAGGCTGTTCCGGAGCACGGTCTCCAGGCTTGGCCGTCCTCCCACTACGTCTTGCTGCCCTCTTCACCAGCTGTCAGCCTTCCACTCTGGCTCTGAAACGCTGGCCCCTGAGAGCCAACACCACAGGCACCTGGAGACAGGCCTGTTGCAGCTCCCCGGGGCAGCAGGGGTCAGCACATGAATGCCCGAGAGCATCAGATCCTCCCCACCCTCCTCCCGTCCGCTGTTATCCCTCTGTTATCACCCATTTTCTCCCAGAGCAACAGGCAGATGCTAAGATGACTGGTGCTCTGACAGGGGGAGAGTGACAGGGTCAACGCCAGCACAAAAGGGAAAAAGAGGAAAAGCAGGGCTGCCCGGGGAATGCAGGGAATGATTGGCAGTTCCCAGACAGGATGATCAGCCCACCCCCAGCGCCTACCAGAGGAAAATGGGTGAAATCGTCTTTCTCTTCACCACCGCTGCTGATTCGGAAAGCTCTCCTTGTGGAATCAGATTCCATGATCCATTGGTGCCTCTTCCTCAGTTTCCCTCTTTCTCACATCTCTTTCTTATGCTATGGGTCCCGCCATGTTCTGATGGTTCTTTTGGACCCTGAGCTCTGCTTGGAAGAGGCCAGAGCACTGGCTGTGGGGCTGTGGTCTGTGTGGAGACAGCCATGGCCAGGACCTTGCCCTGCAGCTCTGCTCAGGGCTGAGAATCTCCCAGGCTGGTGAGGAGGAACTCAGAAATCCTGTAGTCGAGCCCCCTTACATCAGAGAGGAGGGAACTGAGGCACAGATAATGGAAGCTGCTTAGACAAACTACATATCCCATTAGTGGCAAGACTCACATTGGATCAGATTCCACATCCCTTCCCTTAAGCGTCAGGCTGGAGGCCCTTTCAATGCTTCTGGCTTGTTTCAAGGAAATACTTTTAGGTGAATATGTTCAGGTTTCGCTCAGGTTTGAACAGCCTTCTTTTTTAGTTTGATTCCTGGCTAAATAAGCCACTAATTTGGGGGCCCAGTTTGGGGCTCAGCAAATACAAAATTATGATTATACTTTCTTTTCTGCCTTTCTGAGCACATGTTGGGGCCAGGGAGACATCCTTGTGCCTGAGGGAAGAAGGCTAAGTGTGCAGCCAGACTGGTAGATGAAAGGATTGCCTCCCTTCCTTTACTTCTTCACCGGGAAGCTGAGGGTCAGGCTTGGTGGGGTAGAATAGAATTTTCCTCAAGGGAGGTCTAGATAGGAAGAGAGCTCAAAGTGGGGCAGGCTTGGCCCTCCTGGGCCCCATGACGATAGAAGGGGAAGGCGCTGTGGTCTGACTGTGTCTCCCCAAATCCACATGTTGAAACCTAACCCCCAAGGTGACGGTAGAAGGCGGGGCTTTGGGGAGATGACTAGATCATGAAGGCAGAGCCCCTAGGAATGAGATCAGTGCCTTTATCAAAGAGACCCTGAGAGCTCCCTTCCCCTTGGCACCACGTGAGGAAACCACGAGCAGTCTGTGTCCCGGAAGAGGGCCCTCACCCGAACACACCAGCACCCTGGCTTTTGATTTCTGGCCTCTAGAACCGTGAGAAATAAATTCCTGTTGTGGATGAGCCACATAGTCTGTTCATGTTGCAGTGGCCTGAGTGGACTAAGTGGAGAGGGAATGTGACGGAGGGCAGCGGTGCGATGGGCAGTCCAACAGTGTGTGGACTCTGGGAGCCAGCGGCACGGCCTCAGCACAGGACACACGCGGCCCCTAGGCAGTGCTTGGCCAGGCCGCTGCTCCTCACTGTGAGCGCAGATCCCCTACCAACCGTGGGAGGAGGCCAGTTGAGGTACAGACAAAATGAAGTAACATTTGTCTGACCATCCGAGTGTAAAAGTGTCTGAATTTTGTGATCTTGGTATACGGACTTGGTTTCAAGAAGAGACTCCATTTTCTTCAGACCATTTACTCTCCTCTGCTCTAAACCAGGATTACTTCCTGGGGCCATTAGCCTTCTCCCTGACTGGTCTGGCTGTGGGGTGACTCGACTCCCCCCTAATTCTACTTCCCCAATTCCTTACCTCCTGGGACCTCTCCGATATCAGGATGAACCCGTTGTTGTCGATGACGAAGCAGTCCAGGTACTGGGGAGAAACCCAGGAGGAGGTCACGTCTGGGCCCTGACGCCTGCGTGGCCTGCCCGTCCCTGCGTCTGGGAGGGCAGGTCTGCATGTCTAGTGCAGAGGCACCCAGTGTGGCCCACACTGCAGGGAAGGATGTGGTTCTGGGGCCCATGGAAGAACTTACACTGTCCTGGCAGCTCTCTGGGCATGGCCCCTCCGCAGTGCCGCACTGGAAGGAAGAGGAGAAATTCTAAGTTGTGTATTCCTGCATATGTGCATCTGTACGGTGTTGTGTGTGTGTTATATTCATATATGTATTGGGGTTTACACTGTATGTGTTTGGTCTGTGTGTGTGTATGGTATATGTGGTGTGTATGTGGTGTGTGCATTGTATGTGTAGGACAATGCTGTATGTGTGTGTATGTGTGCAGTGTGCATGTGTGCATGTGTAGGACGTTGTATGTGTATGTGTGCAGTGTACATGTGTGCGCTTACAATGTAATGTGTGGTGTGAGGCATGTGTGAAGCTGTGTTAGTGGGGTCAGGGCAAGGAGAAGCAAGCCCTCCCTGGCGGGTTCAGCCTCATCTGAGGAGCCACCACCACCACAGCCCACGTGTGAGGGAGGAGGTCAGCCCCATGGCACTGGAAGCCTCACAGGGTGGCCTCAGAGGCTCCTGGTCTTTGTGATCCCACCTGATGTGGAGGGTGCTGCTAGGTTATGGGGCTGGTGTCCCTTTCCCCTCCCACCCCTTCTATCTTCATTCTGTGGTTTCCCAAACCCACTCAAAGTGAGGATGCAGCAACACGCAGATGTGGCCATGGCACAGAGGGTAGATTCTGGCCAGAGGAGCTTGAGGAGGGCAGTGAGGAGACCCGGGAATTGGGGAAGAGCCTGGTTCGAGGGCTCCAGGCTCCGGGGAGGGGAGAGGAGGTGGGGAATGCAGGGGTGGAGTGGGAAACACAGGACGGACAGCAGTAGAGGCCAGGGTCTTGGCTGGAGGGACTGAGGGGTGTGCTCTCCTCTGTCTGGTGGGTCAGGGCAGGTGGGAGTGCCGTGTCCTGCCTTTTCCCCAGGTCTGAGCTGAGACAGAGCCCCTGGTGAGGAAGGCCGGGAGTCCACAGGCTGAGGTGCAGGGAACTGAGCCAGGCAGAGAAGGAAGGGAACACAACAGCAGACTGAGGACCCAGGAGGTGGGCCAAGGGGCAGTGGGGGCAGCCCAGGGGAGCTGGCCCTCCTCACCCACAGGTGATTCCTCTGACCCTGACCTGGCACCTTCATACCCACCTGCCGGGTTGCTGCCCAGAACATGCGTTGCAGGAACTCCAGCCTCATTTGGACGCCCACCGCTACAAGGAAGTGGGAAGAAGGAGGGCAAGACCATGGTGTGTTTTGGGGGGAGGGTGGTGGTGGGAGGGAAGAAACAGTGAGAGAAAAAAATAGATCCAAGTCAGAGAGAGGAGGTGCATCCGCAGGAACTGAAGGGAGAGGTAGCACCGAGCTGAGTCAGATGGCAGCGAGCTGGAGAGCCGAGGCTCCTGGGGAGTAGGAGTGGGGAGAAAAGCAGACGGGCTGGTGGCTTCTGTCTCTCCACAGCAGGCAACACCAGAAAATGCTGAAGAGAAAGATGAGGCCCAAGTTCTACAGAACAATGAGGACACACTCTTCTCTGAGCGTGGGAAAATCAAGGCAAGTGCACTGGGCACATCATTCTCCCGTTTCCCACCGATGGAAACAGAGACAGAGAGACTGAGCCATTTGTTCAAGGTTATTGGACCAAAAGCGGTATGCTGAGACCGGAATTCAGGGCCCCTCATGGGGCTTTCTAGATTTCAAGCCCATTCCTGCTCAGGGTCTCCCCCACTTTGTAAGAAGGCTCTTTCCTTGCTGAAAGGTATGATCAGGTTTACCCAGGTTTTCAGGTAGGTTCCAGAAAGCTAGAGATGCTACCAGCTGGCAAAGCTACTCTTGATGATGCCACGTCCAAGGGCCACCTGTGCCTCTTTGGTTCCCAAATAGACTCAGAGGATGAGAGCTGGAGCTCACATGCTAAGAGAAATCTGAGGTCAGAGAACATAACGAAAAGTCAGGTTATATTGAAAAGAAAAGGAATACAAAACTAGGTCGACTTCCTACTGTCTGGTATAATAATATTGAAAATTCGGAGTGCCAGTCACCTTCACATCCATGAGCTTATTTCATCCACACAGTGGACCAGTTCTATTCTTATACGGACTTCACAGCTGAGGAAATGGAGGCTTGCAGAGGTGATGTGCTTGCCTAAGTCACCCAGCCCCTAAAGGCAGAACCAGGACTCAGCTGGGTCTGTCCCTAAGGCTCTTAACTGTCTGTTCTCTAGGCAAGCACTCTCCCATTTGGGGCTGTGGTCCCCTCGTCCACACAGTGGGCATGGATCTGGGCTCCTGACTGTTATGTCATAATAATAAGACATTCTAGGCACCCCAATGACCACTCACTGGAGAGATCTTCCATCATGACCATTCTGACTTGCTAAACTCAGCAGTGAGCTCTTCTAAATGGGCTGGAGCTCTGGAATGGTACAGAGATACAGAAGTGTATCCTTTTGTTTTTTTTCAATATGGAATGATCCTAGACAAATATTATGGAAAAAAAATGAGATCATGGAAGGGTCAAGGGGCCAGAGTCCGGGACCTGGGTTTCCAAAGCTGTGACCTTTGGATTTATTTCTTCAACTACAAAATGATCCATGATTATACTTGCTCTAGGAAGGCAGAATGAGTATAAGATTGTTGGGGCTCAAAGAGTTAATGGAGGAGAATATTACTCTACACTAGAGCCTTGGTTCTCAAACTCTGGCATGCATTAGAATCATCTGGAAGGTTTGTCCCCATCCCCAGTCTCTCATTTAGTATGTCTGGGGTGAGGCCTGAGAATTTGCATTTCTAAAGTGTTTCCATATGATGTTGATGCTACTGGTCCAGAGACCATATTCTGGGAACTACTGTTGTAAAGCAATGCTGTCTGACTAAACTTTCTGTTCTAGACCTGCACTGTCTCATACAGCAGCCAATAGACACATGTGGCTATTGAGCCCTTGAAATGTGGCTGGTATGATCGAGGGCCTGAATTTTAGATTTTTAATTTAATTTTCATTAATTTAAATTTAAATAGCTACATATGGCTGGTGGCCACCATATTGGACAATGCAATTCTAGAGCATACATGACAAATCCAAGACCCTGAGAAGCCCCTCCCCTCCTTTGGAGTTTTATGGCACTTCTGTGGCTGGACCTTTTGCTAGCCTTCTGGAACAGGTTCTATGATATGGGAACATTTGGGTTCTCTGTGCACTTCTTTGGGCTGCAAGGTCCGATGGCTGAGAGGAGGGGTGGAAAGGGCACAGGCACACCCCCTTCTTGCTCATGACAGAGACACGAGACACACAGACACAGCACATGATTGAGCACATGAGGCTTGTGCTGGAGGGTCCAGCGCTGGTGACCACACCCTATCCTCCCTTCCATGCTTCCCTCTAAACTTACAGGTGGCTCCTCACTCTCTCTTCCTTTCTACCTTTTAAGAGTACATTTTAAACCATTTCTTTCATCTGTAGAAGGAAGATGAGTGCAAGAAGAAGAACCTTCTAGAAGTTGTCATAGAGGAGTCACACCAATGCTTAGAATGATCAGTTCTTTGGGCTACTGACTCCTTTCCTTCGCTTCCATAGTCAAAGAGCTTTCAGATGAGACTCTGCCTGCTCAGAGCCAGGTTGCATGGAATCATGACATTCCCGAGCCAGAAGAAACTGTGACTCTAACACAGAGAATCTTGCGGGGTGGGGGGTAGTTTTCCCTAATAAAACAGGTTTTTGAGCTCTTGGCTAGAAATGAGAGGAGTGGGGAACAAAGCAGATTCTGTCCCCCTACGTTCCATCTCACAACTGGACCAGAAGCTCCTCTAGGGCAAGCTCCGGGTCCTTTGCATCTGGGTGTCCTTTGTAGAACTGAAGACATTCCAACTGCCTACATCTCCACTTGGGTCACCAAGAGGCATTTCAAATGTCACCTATTCAAGACTGAGCTCTGGCTTTTCCTCCCCAAAAATGTGACCCTCCTTGAGACTTCTCCCTTTGAAGCATATTCCATTAAATTGTTTTCATGTTCCCTTCTCCCACCCAAGTTCTGCAGCCCTTATTCCAAAACACTGTAAGTCTGTTTGCACCACCCTCTGCTGCTACCATCTTGGGCCAAACCAACATTTCTCACTTGGATTAAGGTGCTGAACCCTTAACCAGTCTCCCTGCCTCTCTGCCGTCCATTCCCCAATATCCATGACAGTGATCTTTCTGCAGATCAAGTCACATCATTCCCTTGCTTAAAACCTTCCAATGCCTGGTTTTGGAACAAAATCTAAACTCCTCTGTAATATGGCCTCAAAGCCCCACAGGAGCCTGCCCTGACGTTCTCTCTGATTTCAATATGAATCATCTTCTCCCTCAAATGGTTATGCATCAGCTGTGCTTCCTTCCTGAAATGCTCTTCCCCTAGAACTTTACATGGCTGGCTCCTTCTTATCATCTGATCTCAGCCCAAACATCACCTCCTAGAGAGGCTTTCTCTGACCTCTCCAAACAGAGAAGCTCACTCCTTTACAGTCCACTCTCTATTTCATCACTTTTAGTTTCTCAGCAACAAGATTTATTTATTTTATTCTCATTTCTTGCCTGTCTCACCTTATTAGCATGGGGTCTAGTAGTAGGCAAGGGAGAGTAAGTTCTGATCCCTAGCACCTACTATAGCACCTAACATACTGTGGGGCTCCATAAACTTTTTTTTTGATGTTTTATTTTGTTTTTGGGGAGAGGGAAAGAGAGAGAGAGAGAGAGAGAGAGAGAGAGAGAGCGAGAGCAAGCGCACAAGCTGGGGAGAGGCAGAGAAAAATGGGGACACAGAATCCGAAGCAGTCTCCAGGCTCTGAGTGGTCAGCACAGAGCCTAACATGGGGCTTGAACTCACAGAACCACAAGATCATGACCTGAGCCAAAGTCAGAAGCCTAACTGACTGAGCCACCCAGGTGCCCCTCCATAATCACTTCTAAAAGTTTTTTGAAAATTTATTTATTCTTGAGAGAGAGAGAGAGAGAGAGAGAACAGGAGAGGGGCAGAGAGAGAGGGACAGAGAGAAGATCCCAAGTAGGCTCCACACTGTCAGTGAAGAGCCTGATGTGGGGCTCGAACTCACAAACTGTAAGATTATGCCCTGAGTTGAAACCATGCGTTGGATGCTTAACTGACTGAGCCACCCAGGCTCCCCACAACAACTATTTTTTAAACTAACTAAGTAAGTATTTGTGAATTCCATTGAGTCAGCCACTTGACTGGGAAGCAAATTCTACAAGATCTCACTGTCTTGTCTTCTTTGGGGCTCAGGACTGAGCTGAGCTCCTTCCTCCCATATGAAGCCTGGCCCTCTTACAGATCTGGACTTCAGACCCTCAAGGTTTAGCTGTGCTGATTCCCTGGAAGGCCCAGGAGGGAGCCCACTAAGAAATGTGACTTCAGAGGAGACAAAAAAGAGCTTCCCCATGGTAGGAACTGCTAGATCCTGACAGCAGGGGCTGGTATAGAATGGGGGAGGTAGCTGGGAGCATCTTCAACAACAAATCGTCTGTTCTGCCATTCATCATTTCACATCCTGTTCAACTCCTGCCTTACTACCCAAGCTATACTTTTTTACCCCAGACACTGAGAGCCCAGCCTTCTCTCCTGGGAGACCTGGCAGGGTGGCCCTTGAGTCCCTGTTCTGCTCTCTCAGGTGGTCGGCTATTGTCAGAAACTCACTGGGCCCCCGTCTCCGGGGAGCACCAGCTGGCCGCCCTCCCTCCCAGTGCCTCCTCTAAGCCTGCTGTGTACAGGAGATAATACCTCATGGTATTATGTTTGCAGTCAGGCACAGAACTCGTGGTGAAGAGAAATCCAAGCAAAGGGATCTAGAGAATGTGCGGCACTGGCCTCTCCAGGCTGCTTCCCCCAGTGGGTTATTAAAGAGACCTCCCCATCTTGTGTGTGCGCGATTGGTCCATGTTTCAGAGGCAGACGTTGGAGCCCAGGTCCCACTACAACCTGACAGAGGTGGAGAAATGACGCCCCTTCCTCCTGCCCCCAGCCACGCCTGTCCTTGTCCCTTCCCTGGCCTGCTCCTGCATTTCCTCTCTCCCCTGCCCCTGCACAACGATCTTTGCCTCTCCACAATGTTCTTGTGCCTTCCTCTGAAGCAGCTTCTCTTTAAGATTCCCTTGACTGTCAGACAACCGAACAAAGAGCCTCAATAAGGCCAGAAGCAGCAGACGGCTTATCAAGATGTACCTCTCTGCTCAGGGTCCTGGCTGTCACCTCGGTGCTGCTTTGTCATTACAGATGGCAAAACAAAACAGCTGTGCACACACATACACATGCACACACAGAGAAATGATTCCTTTCGGGAGCCATTCTCCCGGCGAGTCAGCACCTCCACACTTTACCCCTTAGCTCTCATAGCTACTTTGTCCTTCCCCCTTCTCTGCCCTGATAACTCGGCCTGGAGATGGTTTAACTGATCAAGAGCTGTGAGATTAGGAGGGGCCCATCTTTTACCCTGCAGGCTGGTTTGCCAGCAGATGCTCAAGGTCATAGAGTGCCAGTAACAGAAGGAGACTCAAAATCTCAATCATTCTCCCGCCTCATTCTACAGAGCAGGAAATCAAGGCCCAGGGCTGTCAGGTTCATTAACTAGCTAATAGCTAGTTAATGAGCAGCAGAGTCTAGACTCCAGGTCCCCTGATGCCTAGGCTTGAGCTCTTTCTTCCCTTCTATCCCTTATTCAGCTGACAAGAAGGCACTGGGGTATGGGAGAGGCAGAGACTGTTTTCTGGAACAGCTCATAGTATACGAAAGAAGATAAACCAGCCCACAGAAAGCTGATATACATTTTCTGTGATACGAACCGCAAGGGTGCCCCAAAGAAAGGCCATAGATTGGAGAAGGTCAAATCTGTGGACCAGCCAGGGAAACTTGATAAAGGAAGTGACTTTCTGGCTCAGCTTTTAAGAAGGGGGAGGCTACCCATGGGGAGGGAGGGTGTTTCAGATTCAGGGAAGGAGCTGGAGGAGCTGTGGTCTGTTTAGAGGTAGGTGGGTGCAGTTAGGCTGAAGGGTAGGATGTACTTGACCTCTGTGTAGGTGAATTCCCAGGTAGAAGATGCCCTCTCTCCTCCTGGGACAGCGGTCTGGGTCCCCTCTGCTGTGTTGGGCAGCAGAGCAGACAGAAAGGATGGTGCAGTAGCATCTGTCAGAGGCATCCTGGGGATTTCTCAACCTGACCCCCACCCCTGCCCCAGTCCTGATGATGAATCTCCCAAGGAACACAGGCAAAGTGGAAGGGAGACACCAGGATACCCCTGACGTATATTGCCAACACACCATGCCATCCGCTTGTCAGGAAGATTTTAAGAGATGCAAGGAAAGGTCACTTAGGGGTCTGAGCTCCAGGCTGGGACTCCTCTGGCTTAGTTGCTGGTGTCCTTTGCCTTTGGATCAGACACTTGCCATCTCTTGGAATATCAATTTCCCCAACTTCTTCATCCTGATTGGTTAGTAATGAGGCCTCTGAGTTCTTGAATACCAGCCTCTTCCCCTCTGCAAGCCTATCCTATCTAGATAAGAGCAAAGAGCCCAGAGAAGCCAAGCCAGATGGGGTGGGGCTGCACTTCCCCCTGGTTCCTCCAGAGCTGACTCCAGGGCACTACAGACAACCTGTCCACCAGCTCCAGTCCCCTTAGCTCCGAGCCTGCCAGCCCCAAATTTTACTTCCCTAAATAGCCCTGGTCTGGGGTCCTTGCGCCTCAGTGATCTGTGTGTGACCATGTGACTCTAGCTCTGTGTGGCTCAGGGCCTTTTTCTGAAGGACTGCCAGGCAGATGGGCTGCCCTGTGAACCCCTCCAAGGACCTTCTCTGGAATAAATCACCCTTTGACCGGGAAAAGGGTCCGGTTTTTCCTTCTCCACAGGCAGGCTGGAAGATACTGCCCTGCAGATCTCTGAGCAAGAGACAGACCCAGATTCCTAAGGGCCTCTCTGCCCCTTTTTCTCCAAAGGGAAGGGGAGAGAAGGGAGAGGAGGGCGGCGGTCGGGGGCAGGGAGAGCTTGGAGGAGCATGGGGAAGGAAGATGGAGAGAGCTTTCAGCAGCTTTCCTCCTCCCGAGTTGGAAGCGGGTAATCCATAGGTACTTTTTTCCACCGAAATGTGAGCATTTCAAGGGTGAGCGCTGCCCTCTGGCCACAAGCGCCTCCGGTGTGTGTGTGTGTGCGCCTGTGCGCGCGCGCCTGTGTGTGCTACTGTCGCTGTCATCACAGATGTACCCCCAGCTGTCACTCCATTGCTCCGTCTCTTCGCTCGCGCGCACACACGAGCGCGCTCTCCTCCTCTCCCTTTCTTCTCTTTTCCTGTCTCCCTCTGTCCCTCCCTCTTTCCTTCTCAGTTTGCTATTGACCCAGCAGCCCCGGCCCCCTGGCAGCAGCGGCAGGCATTCCTTCTCTCCCGTGCTGTGCGCTGCGTGCCAGGTCCCTGCTCCCTGCGGACTGAGGACTCAGTGCCCACTGCACTCCGCTTGGCAGTGCTGTCTGGATTTCTCCAGGAATCCCAGGAGGGGCTCACTGGACGGCTTAGAGCTACTTGATTTAAGGAGCTTGCGGTCAGGGTGAAGATAGGTGAGTGCTGTTCGCTGGAGGGAAGGAATGAAGGGCCGGTGGGGGTGCAGGGTGGCTGGAACGGGGCGCCCATCTTTGCTGGGTCTCCTGGCCATGCACAGACAGCGGCTGTTGCCTCCTGCCCGGCAGCGATGGCTGGGGTTGGGGAAGTGCTCAGGACCGGACGTCTGGGCCGCCCAGAGATACCGGACCCAGGGCTACTCTGACCTCACAGCGCTGGGTAGGTGAGCTGGGATTCTGCTGGGGAGGGGGCAGCTGGGGAAGGAGAGGGAGAGAGGAGGGCAGTGCCAGTGCCAGAGGACAGGCCAGGGGCAGCATAGAAACCAGTCCCTGCAGCACGGGGAGTGCCAGCCGCGAGCCCTGTGCCGCCTGCCTGGCCAGCTCAGCACACACAGCTTGAGGAGCTTGGGTGCTATGGGAAAGGGCTGCTGGTAACAGGGCTGGTACAGAGGATGGCTTGGTGGGGGGATGGCAGGCTGAAGGGCTGTGCTGTCTGAGGTCTGGGAAGAGATCTTGGGCAGCCTCTCTGCAAGATGCCCTCAGCATGGGACTGTGGGCCTTCAGGCAGCTGTCCTTGGACAAGGTGCAGAGGAGCCCTTCCCTTGCTGGACATGGGTCCACGCGGCTGTGGGGGAAGCCTTCTGGTGGGGGCGTGGCTGGGAGTGGACAACGGAGAAAAGCCTTGCAGCTCTTGCTTGGTGAGCCTGAGGCCCTGCTCCCAGCCCTCTAGGGGCCCAGGGGCAGGGGGTGGCTCCAGGCTTGTGAGAACTTGCTCAGCATGTACTACAGCTACACACCAGGTCCTCTATCTTTAAATGGGTCTGGAAGCCTTATGCCATGGTGGGAGGTGTGGACTCAGCTTAGGGGGAGCAGGTGGTATACAGCCAAGCCATGCCTACCTGGTTTCCTGATCCAGCAGGGCATTTGACACCCTGAGTTGTGGCAGGAAAGTGGCTCTCAGAGGTCCATTTTGACAATGCAGAGAGGGTGGTCTGACCAGGAGTCCCTACCACCCAGCTCAGTTCCAATGTCTGCTTTGTCTTTTCCCTGAGCTAAGCTTTTCAGAGTTTCTGGGGTTGATGGTGAGGGAGGCACCTGGCTGTCAGGGCACATTGGGCATTGCCTTGGCATGACTCAGATTGACACCGGGCAGCTTAGATAACTACATAGGCCGGGGGGGGGGGCGGGGGGGAGGAGGCTGAGCACGTGGAGGGGGCGGGGGAAGTCCAGCAGGAGGGAAACCCAAAGCAGCTTCCTGCTCTTCCCACCCCACCTCCCTGCTGCCACAGTCTCCAGCACTGCCAAAAGAGGGAGCCCAGGAAAGCCAGCCTGGGGGTGGCAGGAGAAGGAGGGAGGTTTCTTAAGCAACCGATCTGGTTTCTTTGGGGTTTGGCTGGAAGCTGTGTCTGGGGCCCAGATGAGCAAACCTTATTCCCATTTCCTAGGCACCAAAGCTGAGGGGCCCTATAGGGCTGCTTTTGGAGGAACGGGTATCATGGGGAGGAGGCAGAGGAGAGCCTTTATGTAATGCTGGGGTGTCTGGGGAGGAAGGAGTTGGAGCAGAGGCAGTTTCTCTTCTCGGGTTCTCCTTCCTTCTACCCAGATCAAGTCTCTTCTGTCCCTCTCCCCACCCCTAACAGCCCCCAACCCAAGGCCATGCATGGTCTGAGCCCAGATCCATGACCTCAATGAACACGCTTAGTTTGTTCATAATGGAGAAGGGCTCCGGAGAGGAATGACTCAGGGGGCTTTTATGTTCCGATTAGCAGAGGATCTGTTTGGGATCAGGACCATTCAACAAGGAAACCAGGATGCAGGAAGCCTGAAAGTGAGAATGGGGTATGCATTTTGAAATGAACCTGGAAGGTTTGCCTGTTCCAAGTGCAGATAGAAAGATTTAAAAAAATCTGCTTCTGTGCTGCCTGGGCAGTGTATGTTATGGGGGTGACAGGCAGGAAGAGACTGAGAACGTTTCCTGGAAGGGTCCAGATGGGCAGACTAGAGGCAGCAGGTGCAGAGCACAGCCCTGCACAGTCCCCACCAAGTGGGGCTCAGCTCAGGCTGCCCTGAGGTCCAGGTACCTCTCACCCTCCTGGTGCCTCTCACCCTCCTGGTGCCTCTTACCTGCCTGTGACCTTCACCTTTCTGCAGAGTGAAGTGGGTGCACAGGCAACCACCAAGGTCCTTTCTGCTTCTAAATTCTGTGAGTCTTGGATGCTGAGGGCATGCAGAAGCCTTGTCCTCAAAGGGAGACATACCAGTGGAGGTGAATGGCAGGGCCAGCATGATGTCCCAGGAGTTAGGAGCCCTGGGTTGAGGTACAACGGGCATTAAGTGCTTGTGTGATTTGGACACTTGACTTAGGGAGATGGACGTGACAGAAGAGTGTGGACACCAGGTAGATGTGTTGGAGGTTTCTGGCTGGGGTCTGAGGCAGCTCCATGTGGAAGATTATCTCTGTCTATAGGAGGAATTGAAGGGGCAGAAGCACAGAGAGGCCATGGCTCTGCACCATCCTAACTCTAGCACTCAGGTTTGGGGGCTCTGGCTGGCCGATCCTACCCAGAGGGCTGAGGTGAGGTGCTCCACCCAGGAAGCGGCCCCCACTCCCAGTCTCCGGGGAAAGCTGCACCCACTCAGCTAGGCAGGAGCACGTGGAACCTTCTGCTCTTACTGCTGCCTCCTGTTTTATCATTACCCTTCACCCCTGGCTTCCCTGGGGCTCCCAGTGTACCCTCCTCACCTCAGCACCCAACCTTCTGCCTGAAGGGTTTCTAAAAAGACCCCTCCCCTTCCTTTCCTAAGATCTTGGCTACCTGGGGCTTCTCCCCACTGCATCTATAATGTTACTGGAAGGAAGGGCTGGGAGGGGGAGACCGGGCTTGTGTCTGAGTCCAGGACCACACAGAGCCTGTTTCTTCACCAGTAGGAGAGGCATCTGACTGCCTGCCTCCTCAGCTCCAGTGAGATGACAGGTGGGGGAATGCTGTGTAGACTGTGGAGTACAGTACACAGTGCTGTGTAGACTGTGGTGTACAGTACACAGTACAGCAACACAGGTTACATCTCCCTTTTCTGCCTTTTCCTTCTTATACCTGAACCTCCATGTGTAAGCGGACCAGGAACAGAACAGCCCAAGAAGCCTATAGAGGCAGCTCAGTGAGTGGCTTTGTCACCAGACTGCTTGGGCCCAAAGCTGTATTTGTTCTTCTGGGGCCTAACCAGAGGCAAGTTACTTGATTTCCTTTGCCTCAGTTTCCCCCATCTGCAAAATGGTGTTAATAATAATACCCCCCTCAGAGAGTTATGAGGACTAAGGACACTACGCACAGATGTTTGTGGCTCTGGTCATTGCTTCTCCCCATACAGAAGCCTTTTGAAGGGGGTGCTAATGTCTGTATCCTCCCCACTTGGCCCAGGTCACTGCCGCATTTAAGATGGGGCCTGGCTTCCAGAGACTGACCAGCATGGCCCCCCGGGAGATGCCAGGGCCTGCCGGGGGAGAGGCAATCTGGTTTTGTGTTTCTCAAACTTGAGTATAGGATCTTGTTAAAATTCAGATTCTAATTGAATTGGACCAGGGTGAGGCCTGAGATTCCATGTCTGAGAAATGCCCAGGTAAGGCCCAGGGGCCAGGCCAAGTAGCGAAGGGCTCTCAGGGCTTCTCCACCTGACTGCCTGTAGCTCCTCAGCCACATCCTCCAATCCTGGTTCTCTCAGCACAGCCTGGCAAAGGAGGCTGGGGTTCCCTGCTGGGGCCCAGCCCTTCTCTCTGGTGTCTCTGTCTCTGGGAATGGGACAGTGAGTCCCATGACAATTAGGAGCAGGTCCAGCATCCAGAGCCAGGAGGCTGTGGGACTTGGAGACAGAAAATCTTTCTGGCAGGACCTCCCTGCTCTCGTCTGTCCCCCATTCTCCATCCTGGGTGGGACTTCCCTCTCAGACAGTGTAAATTTATTCCAGCAGCTGGCCAGCATCTGCTGCAGCAGCTGCTCTCCTAATGTAGGTCACCCCCTTTCCTGATGAGGCTAGATACTTCTGGGGGTGAGAAGGGGTCCTTTGGTTGGAGGTGTGCTGGTGGGCAAAGGGCCAAGGAGCCAGAAATTGCTGGGTTCTAGCCCCAAATCTCCTAAAAGGTCACTTCTATGATGCCCATGGGGGCAGGGCCAGCTTCCTAGGGAGCATAGACACAGCCCCCCCCCCCACCCCCCACAGGCCTGGGGACCTTTGTTTTCATCACATTTCTCCAGAGATACTGGGATCAACAATGCCCGGCTACTTCGAAAGATGTCGCCTGTGGATCTGCATGGTGGCAACTTGCCTGACTTGCTTTGTACAGGTGACATCATCCAAGTCTGGGGATGGGACATCAGGACCTGCTCAAGGCCACCATCTCCACATGATGGGTGTTTGCTGGTTAACCCCTGGGTTCACCATGGGGGTGACACTGAGGTCGGGGAGGGGTGAGTGGGGTGCAAAAGGATTCTGCTTGAAAGAAGGGAGGAGGTTCAGGTGGACATAGGGCCTGGGCTTGGGAGAGAGGGATTCTCTGCCACCTGTGTCCTTGCAGGAAGCTGGAAAGAGTGGAGCAGAGGCCTACACTGGGTCTCCAGCACCCTTGTGGGTCTACGTATAGAAAAAGTCCTGGGGTAGAGCCCTTCAGGGCTTTCCTTAGACCTCACTTCTAGGCCGGAGGTGCCCTCGTACATCTGTCTTCTGGGGGCTTCTGGGACCTGCCAGGCATCTCGCTGTGCTGAGTGTTGGCATCTGAAGAGGAGTGCTGGAGGGCTGCCGGCAAGGCGCGTGCGTGTGCATGCGCGCGTGCATGTGTGTGTGTGTGCGTGAGCACGTGCCCTACTGCACAGCTCTCTGTGGGTGTGTGTTTGTACCATGTGCTATGTTGGAAGCTCCACGCACGTGTCTGGGAACCTATGTGCACCCTACCTTGTGCACACATATGTGTCTTCCCGTAAGGGCCATTGCTGGGTGACAGTTGCCAGGGGGGTGGATGAGCAGCCAGGCTATGACCTATGCCTGACCTAGGGTGTGACTCTAAGCAAGTTGGTCCTCATCTCTCTGCCGTGGATGGTCACCAAGCTGCCTAATATCATATGGGTTCTGTGAGTCCTGGATGTGAGGGCTTTTGCCAGAGTAAGAGACTGTTCTGAGGGTCAGGGCCTGAGTGACACAGAGAAGGTGGACACTGGTGTATGCGGTGGAGGCCTGTGAAGGCTGTGTGTGTGAGGTGTCCAGCCATGAGCATCATGTGATGGCCCATCCACTCAGGAATAGAGAAGTAGACCCATGTGTGAGGTTGGTGGAACCAAGAGGGAGATGTTCCCAAGGCTGCTCCGAGTTGCTATCCCCTCCCCTCAGAGGAAGGAAACTGGTGTTTCCTCATATCTATCATGGGCTCAAGTCCATGCTGGGCACATTCGCCTGAATCTTCTCCTAAGGTAATGTGTACTAAATATAGTAGATGTTAACTCTCCTCTGTTAATTAAGTGGATCCACAAAGAGATCCTGCCCATTAAGTATTGCGGTCACCACTTTTAGAGATAACTGGAGATCAGAGAGTGTATGGGTTTGTTTAAGGTTGAATGGCAGACCACAAGGAAACTAGGAGCCCTGCCTCCCTGCACCTCTGAACCAGGAGCCTGTGGGGGTCTGGCCCTGAGAGAACAGCTGGAGAAGACACTTGAGCTTCTCTAAGCTTTTTCACACCTCAGCCCAGGGCCCGGGGATCCATCCAAGAGGCAGTGTGATGGCACACCCCATGTCAGGGGGCCAGTTGTTGTGACTGTCTGCCAGCCTCTGGGAGGCCTGTACAACCTGGAGCCCTCCCCGGTGGAGGGGTGGGGGGAAGGCAAAGCCAAGACCCCTGCACACACCAGGCTGCACAGCTGAGGGCCCCGCGCAGGGCTTGCTGTGTTGTATGTGGGTTTTGCCACCAGAGGCAGCTGGATTCAAGAGTGGGGCCTGGGGAGGCAGTGAGAGACACCAGGAACTGCAGCAGGACCTGAAATGCCTGAGGGAAACCCGCTTCGCTGGATGCAGAGACGTCAGAGCTGAACACGTTACCTTCCCAGCAGCCCCTTCCACTTCAGCTGCCTGCTTAACTCTGCCCCTGGCTCTGAAAAGGGGGGCAGGGGAGGGGGGCGAGGAGAGGGGACACTGCAGCAGGCAACCAGAGGAGCCAGCCTGAAGCAGGCGGCTGAGAGGACGGTGTCCTTTGGGAGCCAGAGAGGCTAGGCTGTGGGCAGGGTCTTCAGTGCCCTCAGGGTCTTCATGCCCTCCTTGTCCCAGCCTGCTGCAGGGGCAGCCACCACAGTCCCCTCTCCCATCCCTCTGCTGAGGCTGGAAGAGTGGAGGCTCTAGCCTCCATTTGAGGGTCTTAGCCATACCTGGAAGAAAATGAGGACCAGAGGAGGGCCTGTGTCCTTCTTATTAGTCATAGGGTTGGGGCAGGGTAGGTTCTGAGACCCTAGACGGGTGAGTACCCCTCTTTTGTCATCTGCAAGAGAAACCTGCCTTCCTGCAGCCCCGGGCCGCTCCTAGCCTTCCCTGTGCTCTGAAATCTCCTCCTCTCCTTCCTGCCTCTGTCTCCTGCATAGACAGCTGCTGCAGCATGAACTCCCTGAGCTGATGAGTCTTATTATAGCCCAGCGGGCGGAAGACAGAGCACTGCATCTCACCTCTCAGGCGAAGGTGGAGGGGAAGCAGGAGGCCATCGGGTGGCAAGAGCTGGGCCTGGGCCTCACATCTGACCCAGCAGCAGATTCTGCCTCCTCGGGGGTCATGGTAAGAGCAGCACCGGGACTGGCAATGGTGTCACTATGGTCTCATTCTGCTACCTGGTAGACAGATCCCTCAATTTCCCTACTTGTGACATGGGAGAAAGCCCACAAAGGAGGCCATATTACTCCCAAAACATTTTAGAGATCAACATACCAGAGAGACAAGAAGACAGGCAGTGGGGAGGACACTGGAGAGGCCACTTCTGGCCATTCTCTCCTTGCCTCCCCAGTCGCCTAGGGATGTGGAAGGATTCCTGGCTTCTCTGCCCCTCGTTCCTCTCCCAACACCTCCCCGCCCCCCAGGGAACCATAGCTGAGCTGAGAAGAACAGGAGAGGGAATGACAAGGAGTGTAAAGAGACACCGGGCCCTCTCCCTAACCCCTGGGCTGGAACCCGGCCTCAAGTGCCTGCTCAGCACTTTCTCTCTTTCTGTCTCTCTCAGGACTGACAGGTAGCACACACCGAGGGGCTCCTCTCTCCCAGAGGTGCAGGGTCTTGAGAGCTGTGGCATTCACCATGCTGGCCCAGGGCAGTGGCCCTGAGCAGAGGACCCGGCTTGCCCTGCCGTGGAGGCAGATTTCCTGTGAGTACAGTGGGGAGGGGGCAGGCGGCAGGGGCTGGCCTGGTGTGCGGGGATGCATGCCAGGCTGTGTGTGTGTGTGTGGGGGGGCTCTGGGAGGCCAGGGTTTGCCTTCTACAATCTTGTAGATGCAACTGGCATCTGTGGCAGCCAAAGGAAGAGTCACTGCTGAGAGCTTTAGTGGTTAAATTGGGAGCTGGAGGCCACGACAGGTGGACCTGTCTCCCCAGGTGGGTCTGTTCCTGTGCCCAGAAGTCCACCCCTGCCCCTTGCAGTCCAGTTTGGGAGAGTCCTGTTCTAATGGTGAGTCTCCCTCTTGTCTTCCATTGGCTGGGTGAGCCTGGAGACTTCTCTTCTGTCTCAGACTTCTCAGCTCTGAAATGGAGGGATTTAGAGAGCTCCTAGGTTGTGGTGTTGGAAGGACCTTAGGGGTTGGGTCCCATACCCTCCTTCTGCATCTGAGAAGACTGAGGCCTCCATTTAACATAAGAAAGCCTTTAAGTTGTCAGGTTGAAAGAAGCCCAGAGAACTCCCTCTATGAGGGAAAGGGCCGAGGTCTGTGAGGGCAGGTTTGCCCAAGGCTGCATGGCTAAGAGGTAAGACATGGTCCTAAAGGACATTTTCTGCCTGACTTCTCCCCTCGTCAGGTCAGCCCTGGGAGGCAGCTGCCCCACGACATAAGCAGGCTGAATTATTCACCATGTGAGAGTGGCTGATCCCCGAGCCACTCAGATCCCCTTTCAACCTCTTTCTGGAATCACTCAACACCTTGCAATACAGGATTACGTTTTCTTGTCACCAGAGCTTTTATGTCACCCTGAATTTTTCAGGAGTGGGGAGAATAATGACTTCTGGTTATGTTGATCCTTTTAAGAAGGAAGCTGGATGGATTGAATTTTTTCCTATGGAAAGTGAAGTCTGAAGAATGCTGATTTTCAAATGGCATGGTGGAGGCAGTGAGGGGCAGGATGACCTGGCAGCAGTGGGTCAGAGGGGTAAGAGGGTGACAGGTAGCAGCAGGTTGACCCCACATGGCCAGAAAGGGTCATCCGTTGGCTCCCATGGCCATGACTGTGCTCATTTCCCCTTGAGACTGAAGAGGCTCAGGTGTCAGCCTTGCAGTCTGCTTCTCAGCTATCAGTGACCCTGCAGGCAGGTGTGTGTGTGGGGGACAGTCCCTACTGTTCCTTCAAGCTCTGCTCTTGGGGACACTAGGCATCTCATTTAGGCACTCAAGTTCAGGTGGCTGCTGCCTGTCTGGGTGGGGCAACCTGGACCATGAACTGGGTCTGAACTTCTCTATCACCTCCCTGGCTAGGGCCTTTCTTTTGGGCTTCATTTTCCAAAAGAAAACGGTCATACTACTGCTTCCTTCCCTTTTGCACTCCCACCCCCAACTTGGAGCTATACTAGGCTAAGACATGCCATGCACAGGGGAGAGAGAGAGAGAGAGAGCACAAAAGGGCATTCCCACCCTTGGCCCCCTACAACCTCCCATGTGCTGTCAGATCTGGATGAATGAATCCCACATCCAAGATGGGGCCAGTAATTTGCCAGGCTGGGTGCTGACTTGGTGAAGTTGAACTATTTTGAGCTCATCCCTTTTCTCTTTCACAGTGAGCAAACTTCTCTGATACACAGGAAGACACTTAAGGGGAGTTTTCCAGTCACTCTGAGAAAGGGCTGCTGGACAATAGAATGAACTGCTCTGTTGTGATTGTTCTTTGAGGGCCCCCCAGCTTTTCCCCAGACTAGGCTCTGAGCTTGTTTACTCAGAGGGGTCCTGGGCAAAACATGGGACCACAAATGGGATGCTGTTAATGGGTCCATTCTGCAGCTTTTAAAAACAGGAACCCAGTCTAAGTGTATGTCTGGTTTTAGAATGAGAATAAATGGGAAAATTCTGGACCTATAGTGTGCAGGGGCTTGTGCCCGTCTTCTTCAGCATGGAAGTGGAGTTGTGCATCTTATCCTTATCGTTTCCACAGTGGTCTCTGGAGTGAGACCTTAGATGGGCTTGGGCTCCTGGTCTTCACGCTTCCATGCATGACATGTCTTAGCCTAGTGCAGTTCCAAGCTGGGGGTGGGGGTGCAGAAGAGAAGGAAGCAGTAGTGTGGCCATTTTCTTTTGGAAAGATAATCCTTCTCTGTGACACTGGGAGAGGAACAAGGGAGTAGGCTTCTTTGACTACTAGATCCTTAATTTTGTTAACATCTATGGTGTCCGTGGGGCCCAAGTTCCCAAGAAGGTCAACCATGGGAGACCCTGTGAGCTGGGACATCTTTGTGGAACAGCATTGCTTGTCTTCTGGACTCAGGTCTGCCATTCTGCAGGATTGTACTTCACTAAAGGGATTCCTTTGCCCGATATGCAGGGAGGCAAGGACACCTGCTGACACTATGTGATGTCCAGTAATATAGACCTGCTTCGAGTTTGCTAATTATCTTTTTATGTGGTCAGTAAAGGTTTGTGCCTTGACTGTGACTTGGGCCAAAGCAGATAAAGTCAAGAGGCCATTATGATACAAATTAGAAAGGAGGGCATAGAAACAGTAGGTGGTATCGGTCAGAGTGTTGCTTTCTTTTCACCACCTCTCTTTCCCCTCCCCTCCAGGGATCACCTGCTGGATCACCCTGTATGCTGTGGAGGCCCTGCCTGCCTGCCCCTTCTCCTGTAAGTGTGACAGCCGCAGCCTGGAGGTGGACTGCAGTGGCTTAGGCCTCACCATGGTGCCCCCGGACTTGCCCGCGGCCACTCGAACCCTCTTACTCTTGAACAATAAGCTGAGTGCCCTGCCTAGCTGGGCATTCGCCAATCTGTCCAGCCTTCAGCGGCTGGACCTATCCAACAACTTCCTGGACCAACTGCCCCGTTCCATTTTCGGCGACCTGACAAATCTTACAGAGCTACAGCTGCGCAATAACAGCATCAGGACCCTGGACAGGGACCTGCTGCAGCACTCGCCCCTGCTCCGCCACCTGGACCTGTCCATCAACGGCCTGGCCCAGCTCCCCCCTGGCCTTTTCGATGGACTCCCGGCTCTGCGCTCCCTATCACTTCGCTCCAACCGTCTGCAGAACCTGGACCGGCTGACGTTTGAACCCCTCGCAAGCCTGCAGCTGCTGCAGGTTGGGGACAACCCCTGGGAGTGCGACTGTAACCTGCGTGATTTCAAGCACTGGATGGAGTGGTTCTCCTACCGAGGTGAGCATAGCTAGTCTTGCCTGGGTGTGAGAATTGGAAGGATCACTCCCTGGCCCAACACATTTCCTGGAGGCTGGACAATGACTCAGGGCTGAGGTCCAGGGAGAAGCGGGTGGCCCTATCTCTCACCAGCAGGGCTAGAAAAGTTTGAGCCTCACCAGGGCAGGGGAGCCAGTGCTGCTTTCCCTCCTGTTCTACGGCTCCGCTTTCTTCCCAGTGTGCCCCTCCTGCCTCCTTCTGGTCCTTTTTCTTTCAGACTGACTCACTGTAACTTGATCTCACTTCTGTAGGTTTCATGAGGCAACTTAAAGACTCAGTGTAATTTTTCTCTGCATCCCACCAGGTATGCCTCTGGGCTTCCCGGCATGGTAGGAGGAAGAAAAACCACCCTGACTCTTCTGAATAATATAATAATTTCTTAAATATCCACAGTTTCAGGAGGGCAGAATATAATTTAAATCCACAGATAAAACCAAATTTTCATTTTGATGACGATCTCAACTCTCTCTCTCAAGAAATTTTATATTCAAAGCTTTTAATCTGTAGGTTTTTTTAATGTTTATTTATCTTAGATAAATAAGCTATCTGTAGGTTTTTTTTTAATGTTTATTTATCTTAGAGAGAGAGAGCGATAGAGAGAGAGAGAGAGAGTGCTGGTGAGAGGCAGAAAGAGAAGGAGACACAGACTCAGAAGCAGGCTCCAGGCTCTGAGCTGTTAGCACAGAACCCAATGTGGTGCTCAACTCACAAACTGTGAGATCATGACCTGAGCCGAAGCTGGACACAGCTGACTGAGCCACCCTGGTGCCCCCAACTGTCTTTAGTTTTACTCTTTTCCTTCCCCTCTTGTTAACCTGGGCAAGTTCTAGAATAACTATAAAGCGGAATGTAAAAGGAGGTCAAAGAAGTGAGCATAATGGTTAAAAGTGCCAGATCTGGGTGTGATGTGTGGCCCTGTCACTTACTAGCTGTGTGATCCTGAGAAACCTCTCTGTGGTAGAGTTTGCATCTGGAAAATGGGGCAAATAACAGCTATCTCATAGAATCATTGTGAGGATTGAATAGTAATGCACAAAAAGTGTCTTGAAAAGTACTTAGCATAAAGTAAGTCCTTCATAAAACCTCTTCATTTATTTGTTCATTTGTTAGCAGTAGCCATAATATTAAATGGACTTAATAAGACATAATTTGGTGTCCAGTACAAAGTAGATGCTCCATTAATATTTGCTGAATGAGTAAATCAGTGTGAAGAGTTTTAATGCTTTTCCCCAGTCTCACTCCTTTTGTTTCATATCCAGACACCATCTTAATTATTTGGGTGGTATTCTCATGTGTTAGTTATTTAAAAAATTTTACAAACTGTAAAGTACCATAAAATATTAGTTACTATGACAATTTCTCCCATTTTTATGAGTTGGGAAAAATAATTAATGTAGTTTCTAGTTTATAAATATCTTTTCATGTACATTATCTATTTTAATCCCTATAGCAGTTAATTGAGTTAGCCATTCTTATTTTATGGCCAAGAAAACCAAGACTCAAATGCAATTAAATAAATTAAATAATTTGCGCAAGATGACATAGCCGGGATTCAACCTCAGGTCTTGGAGCAGGATGGTGAGGTTGTCCCCACCTTAGCACCAGTTCCTGCCTGTACAAAGGCCCTTGGACACATTTTGCTGGGTGTAAGACCTGCCATAGGTCACCCAGGCAGTCGTGGGCCTAGGGGAACTAGAGATCAGGCGTCTTCAGACCCATGTCTTATCCCAAGGAAAGGTCCCTGTCCTTTCATATAGTCATCAGGAACTAAGTTCTCAGCACAAAAGGGCATAACATGGGAATGTATATTTTTGAAACTTTTCAATAGCACAGTTGTTTACAACCTTGCATTTCTTTAAAAAAAATCCCAGGGTGTTTTCATCAGCATCCCAGGAAAAACGTATCTGTTGTATGAGGAGGCTTGCAGCAGCTGTGCTGGGAGATGGGACTGGGAGTGATGGATTAGCAGGAGCACATTCAGCAGGAGCTATTTGGAAGGGGGTATTTCTTGACTGCATCTAGATTTCACTGGAAGGGGATAGAGAGTCAAAATCTGACTTTGACATCTCAGGGGATTCTCCTTGGCTACCTTCTCTCTCACCCCACCCATGTTCTTCATCTGTACGCCTTCATGACTTCACCCTCGTGTGGCTATCACCATTGTCATGATGAGCCCATGCACCTATTGCTGCCCACACTCCCTCATTACACTGGCCCCCTCTCCTTTGCCCTCATTGGTCTTCAGGATTTCCTTCCAAGAGGCTGCTTCACTCAGAGATGCTGTGGTTGGGGTGCTGATGGGCTACTGGGTTGCTCTTAAAGAGGAAAAGGAAAATATTATCACTGCACCTCTTTTCTCCAAAGAGGTGATGGTCTTGGGCAGCCAAACGGTTCTGCATGGAAGCAGGGTGGCTGTGGCAGTGGCTTTGACTTGTCCTGTTTGTGAGAGGGAGGAGCTCTGGAGTAATAAGATATTGTGGAGAACAGTGCTCTGGGTTTACAGATAGGCAGTGAACAGGCAGATTCAGGGACAAAGAGAATAGAAGAATTATAGCCTGGGCAAGGCTCTTGGCTCTATCTTTGCATTGTCAACTCTTCCCTGAGCACCTTCATATATTAGCATTGCCTTACTCTTGTGGGTCAGTTTGATACTGGAAGGAGCAGTCTTGACTGAAATGGTTGTGTGCTGCTCTAAAATGGGAATAATGGCAACATCCATTCATACGGCTTATGTGCAGATGAAATGACATGATATATGTACCTCATCTATCCTGAACCTTGGCTTCGTAAATGCTAGTTTTTCTTCTCGCTTCCTCTGCTATTGATGTGATTCCAGAACTGACTGCATTCCTGATAGAAACTAGAACTTCTGGGCCTTCTGTTTTGGAGACCTGGGGATGGGGAGAGGAAGTCCAGGTTCTGAATGTCTGGTCAGTCCCTCCTTTTTTTTCCCTGGATGCAGGGGGGCGCCTGGACCAGCTGGCCTGCACCTTACCCAAGGAGCTGCGGGGGAAGGACATGCGTGTGGTCCCCATGGAGATGTTCAACTACTGCTCCCAGCTGGAGGATGAGAATAGTTCAGCTGGGCTAGATATTCCTGGGCCACCTTGCACCAAGGCCAGCCCTGAACCTGCTAAACCTAAGCCAGGGGCTGAGCCGGAGCCGGAGCCCAGCACAGCCTGCCCCCAGAAGCAGAGGTATCGGCCGGTGAGCGTGAGGCGAGCCATCGGCACAGTGATCATCGCCGGGGTTGTCTGTGGCATTGTCTGCATCATGATGGTGGTGGCTGCTGCCTATGGCTGCATCTATGCCTCCCTTATGGCCAAGTACCACCGAGAGCTCAAGAAGAGGCAGCCCCTAATGGGGGACCCGGAGGGTGAGCATGAAGACCAGAAGCAGATCTCTTCTGTGGCGTGAGAGCTCAGCCCCACTTGGCCTAGGTAGGAAGGGCAGGGAGAGCACACTGGGGATTGCTTCAGTAAGGGCTGGCCCTTCCCTCCACCACAGTCCCCTCCTCCATTCTCCTCCCTTGCCCTCCAGCAAACAAGCCACAGTGCGGTTGTCTCCATGAACTTCCAAGTCTCTGCAGAAGCTGCCCTTGTGCTAAAGGCTCTGCTCCTGCTCCTTTCTGAGCCACCAAGTCTCTGGAACACATGGGGGATCTCCCTAAGCTTCTGGCCAATAGGGAAGAAAGGATATGTGTTCAAGCAGAGGCTTCTGGACTCAGTGTTCCCCCTGTTGCCCTTCCTGCCCTGGCTGTAGTCACAGCTGGGTGACTCTCCCTACCTCCTACTCATAGCACCTCACCTGCATTTAGGGGTGGGGAGGAAGTGATATGGGGGCCAAGGGTCAACTTCTGTGACCCTCTTCTAAGACAGGAATATGTTCTCAGCTGCCCTTAGTGTCAGAGTTGGGTCCAGCTTTCAACCGCTATTACTAATGTACAATCACACCAGCCATAGCATCTGGACCCAGCACTAAGAAACACGATTATAACACACCCCCTCTGCTGAAGCCATTATATCCCTCTATCTGCTATAGGCCACACCGACTGCACTGCTCCTGGATTCATTTATCTGCTCTCACACACTCAGCAACACCAGTGCAATTATATCAAGTAGAAATCTCTCTTTCTTGGTCTCTGTCTTGTCTGTTTGTCTGTCTACCTGTCTCTCTTTCTCTCTCTATGTCACACACACAGAATCACATGGAAACAGAGGTCATGAGAACTTTGGGGGTAGAGACATGTTTCCCCCTTGGGTCTCTACCCCTCAGGCCACAGAACCTTTTGCTTGCTCACTGCAATCTTCTCAAGTCAACAGGGGGGAGAAGCACACACCGACAACACAAGGCTTCCTTTGAGATCCTCTGAAGTGGGCCAAAGTGGTGCTGCTGGATGAGACTGCCTGTCACCATGGTAACCCTCTCACACCTCTCCTGCTGGGTTTTCCAGGGACACCGGCCCAGAGGCCTTGAAGCTACAGCATGTGTGGATGGCAGCCTCCCGGGAGCCCAGGCACATTCGCCACTGGGTGTTTCTTCAGCGCTAAGGACATCACCACTGCCAGGCCCCGTGGGGACACCCACCAGTTCCACTCCTATAGCCTGCAGCCCAAGAACCATTGCTCTGTATCCCTCACCCCTCCATCTTCAACAGCTCCAGGCCTGGGACCTTGGGGTGGGGACTGGGTCATTACTGGTGGCATCTTGGGAAAGCAGGTGGCCTTCGCCAAAGCTCACTGCCTGCCAGAATTTTCCAAGCAGACCCCAGGGACAGAGAGAGGGCTGCCACATTCTGCTCAGAGGCCTCAGTTGTGGGGCTCCTTTCCCAGGGTTTTATGTGCTCAGATTGGCTTTCTGGCAGTTTTAATTGCACCTGGACTGGGCTCCAAACGAGAGCATGGGCCAGGGGCCTGTTTGTTACTTGAGGCCTACACCAAAGGGGCAGCAGGTGAGAAGATGGCTGTATGGGCTTGGGGGGGCCATTAGTCCCTCTTGTAGGTCTGTCCCTTCCCCTGAGTCTGATCTCAGATGAGTACTAGGTCTTCCTCTGCTGGACACAAGTTTTCCCAAGGCTTCTGGAGGGTCAGGAGGCATTAGTCTGGTTTCTGGCTCCAAGACAGGAGTCTTGGTGATGGTCTGGGAAGAGGCCACTGGAACACTGAGGTCAAAGGTCTGAAGAAGAGCAGGGCAGGACAGGGCAGGCCCACCTTGCCTTGCACCCCTCGATCCTTCCATGTCCTGGGGACCGTGGTAGGTGAAGGGGGTTGTGGGGGAAGGCAGGGAATGCCTCTGAGTAGGCCATTCTCTAGCTCAGGCTGCTAACAGGCAGCTAAACATGTCTCCTGAGGCTGGGGACACAGTCTTCCTTCTTTCCACTTGATACCAGATCTAGGAATTTTCTAAGGGAAAAAGAGGGGAGGGGTGGGTGTTGTCAATGGTGGTATCTTCAGCCAGAGACAGAAGATTTTTAAAGGCAAAATTATATTTCTGGTTTGTTGTTTCAGAAGAACAATAAAGACTGTATTTTCCTATGTACCTCCTGGTTTCCTTGGGTGGGGAGGGCATGTGGGTGCTGGGAGAGTGGCTTTCTGCTCCCTGACCTCCTTAGGAAGCTGCAAAAATTGCTTCAGGATGTCACTCCAATGTCCAGACCACCATAAGACACACAGGAAACTCCTGCCCAAGACCTTGCCTTGGGGCACTGCCAGGACAGATGTGGAGGGCTGAGTCCTGGGTTAGAATGGGTTCTGTAGCTGAATGCAGCAAGTCACCCATGTACTGGCTTGACAGTATGGATACGTGAGCCTCAGGTTGGTTCTCCATGTAGCACTGGAAAGTGAAGGTCAGCTGGAGACCTGTCACTGCTCTGAGCCCTTTGTGTGCTCATCCACTGTGGCAGTCAAGGACAGATGAGTGGTCGTGGTAGGAAGGCATGCATTTGCTCAGAGGACACCACTGTGTGATGGGAGATGGGGGGAGCTCTCTCCAAGAGCTGTTGGTTAGGTTTCATCAGCTTTGGTGAGATTGGGGGGGTTGCTAACATGAATGAGGAATCCCTTTTAAGCTATTATCCTCTTGTACCTTCAAGACTGACTTTAGGGACAGGCAGATGACACTCTGAGCTTTCAAATATGATCCTTTATAGGATTCAGCAGGTGTGGCAGTGGCGGGGGGAGGGACTCAGAATTATGAACTGGAGGGCTGGGGCTGAGAAGATAAGCCAGAGGGCCAGATCTCTGGGGTTGTTCATCCATCCAAAGCTGGAGTGATTCACCTCCAGGCCTGGACTGGCCTCTGGCTGATTGGGCCTAGGCTATATGGTTCATTAGTCATCAGAGACCAAGAGAGAATTTTTTTCTTTCTAGGAGCTTTCCTTTGGATGATATCCCAGCGAGCCAGGAGCAAGCCCTAGGGAGAAGTGAGCCATCAGGTCCCATTCCTGGCATTCAGCTGGACTCCCAGCAGAGCTGGGCTGTTTGCATTTCAGAGGTGGTGATAATTGTGGGGTGCTGCCCTCCTGAAGCCCTAACAGGTATAGCAGACTTGAGACACAGTCCTCCCTAAGCTCTGCTACAGAGGCAGAGGGCAAGGTCCTGAACCAGCCTGACACAGGCCTGGGGAATGCATAGGTGCATCATGTACACCACTGTTGTGCATGTGCACACACGGGTCTGATGGCTAGGCCCATTTGTACATAGGCAGAGTGAGGGGAGGAGCCCTTGTGTGGCTCCAGACAGTAGGCTCGCTGCTAAAGGCCTCTGGACAGGGACACGTGTGTACTACAGGATACGTGCTAGAGAAACACACATGCAGTTTAAGGTGCCACCATCATTATGCTGCACAATATTCTCCAAGTAGGTCTAGAGGGCCTGGGAACTTGAATTGGATCCTGATCAAAAAGATTCCTAGAACTTCTGCATAAACAGTTGATAAATAACCTGCTCAGAGATCAAAATGATCCCTCTTCATTCATCTTTCTTCTGTGTGAACCTGTGGCATTATATATACATCTGGCACATACCTGGTCCCTGTAGCTGGTCTGAGTACCTGTCTCCTACCTTCTCCCTTTGCTCAGTGCACAAAATCATACATGCAGCCTGCCCGGCAGCTGCCATGCTCACTCAGTTCTGGAGCTCACATGCACATGGTACCACTGGTTTCCAAGGGATGAAACTGTCAGGACAGCAAACAAGCTGCCTACCCTGCTTTCAACTATTGGCTCCTCTGTCCCGAGTGTCAGGGAGGTTGAGCCATTTTTCAGGGAAGGGAAATTACAAAAGAACCACCTCCCCAAAAAGTTGAAGTATAAGGTCTCTAGTACCTCACTCTTTTCCTATCACGTCCATGCAGACCTCAGAGTGTCAGAGCCATTGTCTGCAGTGAGTTAAACCGGAGGTGCCAGGACATGGTTTCTATGGCAACCCCTGGAGGCTCTGATTCAGCTTTGAGTTAAAAATGATATCAAATGATTGGAGAGTGCAGGGGAACGCAGCCAGCAGGCTGACCTCTGTCCCCTCTGGTTCCTGGACTCTCGGGTCTAGCAGGAGCTAGAAGGTCCACATCAAAGAAGGAGCAGGACAGGCACAGATTTCAGCTGGGACCACACAATAGTCTTTAGGGAGACAAGTTCAGGTCCAATTTTGGTCTAGAAATGGGTTTGGAGTTAGCACACTGTGGCCTGAGTTTAAAAAGGTGGCTGAGATGGTTCCTTCCAAACGCTGTAGCAGTCCATCTTGAAGGCCACCAGTGGTGCCAGTGTTTCCTCAGGCAGGAAGACAGGCTTGGACAATCTCTGCCAGACCCCAGCCAGCTCCTCCTACCTCCTTTGCCCTGAATCCAGCCTTGAGGGACAAGATGCATGCACCCCTGCCTGCCCCTGTCTGATCCAGTTGCTGGAGCCCTTTCACATGGCTCCAGGCCCCTGGAGAGGCAGGACAGGACCCATGATGGCTGATGCTTGAGTGCCCACTGGATTGTACACCTTTGCAGGACACAGCTGGTTCTGACACATGGAAACTGAAGCGAGGGTTTATAATGAGGGCTGAGGGCTTCACCACCCAGGGCTGACGGTGCCCAGGCAAGGAGGCACCCATGCAAAGGACTCTTTTAGATACCAAGAAGCTACCATGTTGGGGCAGCGTGGGAGGGTCATTGGGTGCTCTGATCACATATGAGGCAAATGACAACATAGGGTAGGAAGCTGGGGCTTAAAGAGAGGCAACCTGAGTTCAAAATCTAGCTTCATTAGTTATTAGCTGTGTGACTTTGGGCAAATAATTTTTCTATGTCTCAGTTTCTTTATCTGTAAAATGGAGCCAAAAGTATCAGCTGCATTGGATCACCCTGAGGGCTGAATGAGATGTTCCTGGGAAGCAGTTTCTGAGGTGCCTAGCACATATTGAGCATGTGTCCCGGGCTCTTACTTTAGGGTCTGAGTCACAAGCTCAGCTCTCTCCACAGGCGATGCTAGAACTAAGGTGGTAGAAGTGGTAAGTAGCACACAGAGGGGTGGTGAGGAGGTCTGGGTTGCAGTCTCTGTCCTGTGCAATGTCGGGCAGATCTCAACCTGCCTGAGCTTCATTTTACTTACTTCCTAAATTCTTTTGGACCTAAGGTTTTATGGTTTTATAACCAAAATGGCTTGAGAGGACGCCTTTCTCCTTTTTCCCATGAGAAAACTTATGGTCTGAGGGCTGTGTCCCTTGCAGACTATGGCAGGGTCCTCCTGCTATTACCATGTGCTTTATTCTTGACATTGACTCACAGCTCCCACAGTGGTGCAAAGGGCAGCTCCTACCTGCAGCAATAGCTGTCTTCTTGTCCACTGTCACGGCCACAGCAGTGCTTGCTGTTACTACCATTGGCTGCTCTGGACTTTCTGGGGAAACAAAAATTGCTAAGTCAAGTTCTCAGTACCTGGGGAAGAGCCTGTGGTTGGGTAGTGGTTGGGTAGGCTGAGAAGACAATGTAAGTACCAGGTGAGGGCATTCCTTGAGTAAGTCAGGGCGAGGGGGGCAGGGTTTGGGGAAGTTGTTGCCATGGTGGCTCTGTTACCATCAACCACTGGTCTTTGTGGAGCACCTCCAAAGAGTGGGGCACTGCCACCCTCCTGTGCAGATCTGAACCTGCCAGATAAATACATCATGGCCCCTGGCCGCCCGGACAATGCAGTGTTGTCCTTATCATGAGGACACTGTGAGTTTGCTCTGCCTCAGGGCAGCAAATGTCTGCTGGGTGTTGCCTCACTTGAGCTCAGGGACACTGCTGTGTCCCTCCCAGCACAAGCTCCACCTAGAAGACTGGCCTTGCATCAAATGATTCTTTCCAGCAGAAGGACAGGCTGTGTTCCAGGACTCGGCAGTGGCTGATCCTGGGCTGTCCTTCATCAGTCACATGAGTCAGGGTGACACTGACAGCCAGCCCCTCTGGAGGCCGGATGCCGGGGCTGCAGCAGGCACGAAGGCTGGCTGGTGCCTGACACCTCTGAGGCACTCCATAAATCCTGGTCATTGGTAGCCATTATCAAGCCATGTTTTTCACGTGCTTTATAGATGGCTGGTGCACTTCTGGGACACTCTGCTGGGCTCTTGAAGGGCAATGGGCATGTCTTGAGCTGCACTCCCCGCCTGTTTCAAGAGAATCAGGCCACCATAGGTGCAAAATTTAGGCAGCGGTTTCAGCTCTACATTGAAACAGAGCTTTCTGTCTTGAAGGTGGTATGGGCTAGTATATGACCTTGAGCTTTTTAATTTTCATCAGTCCAGGGACGTGACTTTGCTTTTCAAAGCATTCTTGTCTAGCCAAGTTCCATTACTAAAAATTCCAAGAAAGGGGAAAAATTTTATCAAGTGCTATCTTATTAGAATGTCTTTATATATCAAATGTTGCTTGAAACAAATAGGTCATGAGAAGCTTGTGTGGAAATCATCTGCTGTGGTGGAACTTAAATTAACCACTGTTTTCTCGTATCTCTTTTGCTAAGCTCATCCATCACACCTCGCTATAATCAAATATCCCACAGAAATCCAAAATTACTCTGATACTAGAAACGTACAATATGTAGCATTGTCCCTGATTTGAGGAATTTGCCATGATAAAATGACAATAAACACAGAAGTCAGCTTCCTCATCTTGCCTCTAGAAATGTCTAGAAGCAAGAGTGATAGACCTGAGGCACCTGGGCATTGGTGAGACTCTGCTCTGTGCTGGCAGATTTCTCAGGCACTGGTTGCAAAAGACGGCTCTGTGTGGGCAGAACTCAGCCCACCAGGCCCCAGGCAAAGGGCAACAGAGTCAGCCTGGAGAGGAAGATGGAAGCCTCCACTCACCCTGGAGGTGACTCCTCCGCCTCCTCAGGGTACCCACCCCTCATTACAATGAAGCTGTTGTTGTCTTCTTCCTTGGGGGAGAATGGGAGTGTGCAGAGGTGTCCACGTGTCTCTAAGCATAGACAGGAGCTAAAGCAGCAAGTGAGGGTGTGAAAAGAGAGCAAGCTCCTGCCTCCCTACTCAACCGTCCCCCCTTCTGGGTTGCCAGCTTCCCTCTCTTCTCCTTGTGGCTTAGTTCCCCACCCACCGCCCTCCTACCTCACCGCCACAAAAAGCAACCCCTGCAGCCTTCAGGCATGGGCCCAGTGACAACGCAGGTAGGAGGGAGCCAGCATCATGGGCTGGGGGTGGGGGGCCAGGGCTTCACTCCAGAGAACTTCCTCAGGACCCTGCGGGAGCCCCTCCTTGGGGAGTCCTTGATCCTGCTATAGAAGGTGACAGGAAGAAAGAGCTGCCGCTTTCCGGCTCTGGGGGACAATGTGGGGAGGGGACCATCACCTTGGCTTTGTGAGCCTCCCCTGTAGGCTTTCACTGTGAATGACAGCACTCCCTTCCTCTAACTCCTCCTAGCTTACACTTAAGGTGGGCAGAACTTGGGTTTAGCCTGGCTCTGTGGCTCCCTAGCTGTGTGATCCTGGGCAAGTCACAGAATGTCTCTGAGCCTCAAATTTTTCTTGTGTCAGAAGAGAATAACAACACTGACAACACTTACAACTTATAGGGTTGTAGAGATTAAAGAAGTTATATGCTTTAGAACATTTTGTAAAGCCTATTAATGTTGCATTCAGTGGGGGGAACAGGCATAGGATGGAGAGGTGGGCTTAGGCACAGAGTGAAGGAGTCAAGAGGACATAGAGGGGGACTTCCTGGGTCTCTTGGGCTGTCAGCTCAGGGCATTTCTCCGTCAGGAAGACGGAGGATGGTTTTGGTGGAAGTGGTGGCTGGGCGGGGTGTGGGGGGGTGGGGAGGTGGGGTTGGTGGAAGGGCATCTCAAACTCCCAGCTGAGTTCTCTACTTCTTCCTCTTCCCCTCCTCCCCTCCTCCCCCCTCCCCCTCTTCTCATCCTCCTCTCTCTTCCCCTCCTTCTCCTCATTCTCTCCTGCACCCTCCTTCCCTCCCTTATTCCTCCTCCCCCTTCTCTTTCTCATCCTTCCTTTTCCCACTCTTCCTCTCCCTCTCCCCTCTCTTTCTGTATCTCTTTGCATTCTGAACTGGGCATGGATATTTCTGGCCCTCTTGCTCCACTGTACTAGGGTCAGTTTCCCCCAAGGTGACCTGGTGGAGAGCTTGCTCTGCTGCAGACTCTTGGACTCCTGGATGAGTCCCTCAACCCCTCTGGGCCATAGAGTCTTTGAGTGTACATTAAGAAGGTGAAGTCTTGCATCCTCCAGAATCCCTTTATCTTCTAAACATTTTGAAACTTTACTAGTGCTCTGTTAAAGTCACTTAACTTGTCTTTATTTGGGCTATTTTCCAGAGTGGGGTCTGGGGGTTGAGAGTTGGGTGCCTGGAGCTCTGAAACCCTTACTGAACCTTGGACTAGTAGGGATCTGGGGGCTTGGTCCATGGGACCAAGCTTGGCTGCCCTGCTTCCTACCCCTCAAGCCCCCAGTGGCCTGCCAGCCAGGAGGTGCGCAATTATTACTGGGAGTTCCTGAAGAGCAGACTGGGAGCCCAATGTTTTCCTTCCTGGGAGACCCCAGGGGAGTGGAGATCAGGCTGCTTTCTCTGGGAAGAGGTGTGATGAGGAAGTGAATTTGGAAGTGCAGAAGCCCTCTTCTGGAATAAGGTCTGTTACTTTCATCTGAGTGACCTAAGAAATTTTCAAAGATACTCAGATGTTTAGAAATAGAAAAATCTTAAAGATCAACTCTTCTAATATCCACCTATTTGGACTTTGGGCTAGAATCCAGCTCTTCTTGACTTTTGGGTCAAATCTCTTCCTTTGTGCCATGCTGGATTTGTTTTTCTTATCTTATACTGTGTTTGTTTGTTTGTTTGTTTATTTGTTTATTGGTAAACATTTTATTTTATTTTTTATATAGCTTATTACCAAGTTGGTTTCCATATAACACCCAGTGCTCTTCCCTACAAGTGCCCCCCTCCATGACCATTGCCCCGCTTCCCTTTTCCCCCTCCCTCTTCAGCCCTCAGTTTGTGCAGCATTCAAAAGTCTCTCATGATTTGCCACACTCCCTCTCCCCATTTCTTTTTCCCCCTTTCCCATTCCCATGGTCCCCTGTTAGGTTTCTCCTATTAGAGCTATGTGTGATAACATACGGTATCTGTCCTTCTCTGCCCGACTTATTTCACTTAGCATGACACCCTCAAGGTCCATCCATTTTGCTACAAATGGCCAGATATCATTTTTTTCTCATTGCCATGTAGTACTCTATTGTATATATAAACCACATCTTCTTGATCCATTCATCAGTTGATGGACATTTAGGCTCTTTCCATGATTTGGCTATTGTTGACAGTGCTGCTATGAACATTGGGGTACATGTGCCTCTATGCATCAGCACTTCTCCATCCCTTGGGTAGATCCCCAATGCTGGGTTTTTAAGGGCCAACTTTGGCTGCAGGCTAGGGGATAAAACGATCTGTCCTATATTCAGGGTAGAGACCAATTGTGTGATAAGGCATGAGTGAGCTTTCCCAAGTTGCTAACATGTGTCAGGAGGGAGGGTTGGAAGGGGGCCTCGAGGTGTAGACATTCTGTTCCATATCTGCTCCTGTTTCCCACCAAAAGCACCAGGAGGAATCATGCCCTGGTCCCAGCTCAGCCCCAGGAGCACGGTGGTGCGGATTACCTGGTACCTCGGCTGACCGCAGATTGAAGACAAAGCTGCCCGCAGGATGCTCAGCAGCCTGGCGGTACCACAGAGGGAAGTGGTCCATGTTGAATATGCTGGCTTCATCCTCAGGAGTCAGGAACTTTCTGCAAGGAGAAATATTTGGTACGTCCTCCTGTATCTGGGAACATGCTAATCCTTCTCTCTTTTTATACAAGGTCATCTTGGCTGGGCCAAGAAGAGAGATTAATCTCTGCTTTGGTAGAGTTGCAGATAGAAAATATTAGCCCCTAAGCTGATTTTACCCCATACAATGTTCCCCAGAAATTTCTGATCTTTCTAGAATCAAATGCTGTTGTACCTGATGATACATTAGTAGCTAGAAGAGATATAGAGCCTGTATTGTGAAAGAACACTTTTTAAAAAAAAATGAAAACTCCTATGCCTGTGGGGTTTATTTCTTTTGTATATAGCCTAATTCCTTTTTGTCTGGTTAATTGACATGTCTGAATGGGGAAACTGTATAGTCAATTCTATCACTGCACTAATAGAAGGCATAAATTTCCCCCAAATGGTTACTTCAAAAGTCATTGCCTCTAGGATGTAGAATGCATTATGACTTATCTTTTTTTGAACAGCTTTACCTTGCTAATTATGGTTTTGCATTCCCTGAACACACAGCAGCCAGCAGAAGGGAATGTTGGTCCAGAAGCAGAGTGGGAGGCAGGGAGAAGCTGGTTTGTGGATTAAAAAAGACACTGTGGATAACCCAAAAGGTGGATAACTGAAGTTTGATTTTAAGAGCACTTGGCTTACATATTCAAAAGAAGCTGACCTGCACAATTCCTGAGCTGCCAGGCACGCCATGGTTTAGGTGAAGTTGCATCTGGAGTTGCATTGTGCCCATGCGGCCATTTGTGGTGGTTGTTATTGTAAGCCAGTAGGGTCTCTCTGTATTGAGATTTCCCTCTTTATTCATAGAAACCTTTCAGGGAGGATGCAGGGAAATACCAAGGATGCTTTTATCTCCTTCATACTGCCAGGTGTTGTTCACCCTGTCCAACTTTGGCCAGACAATGACATGGGTGTCATTTTATGTGTGGGGGTGGAAGTGTAAGGGGATGAGGAAGTACAAGTGGGTGGAAAGCAGGAGAGGTCAGCTCCCCACACTGCTCAAGGCCTTGGAGTAAATCTACAGTTTACCCACCAGATTGGGTCCAGTGAGTCATTTGCTGTGTCTCTAACAGAGCTGTGGGAAGGGTTAGCAAGACAGCACTCTCCTCTGTTCACCTCTCTGGGAATGAGGGGAAGCGAGGTGAGGGAAAAGCAACTTGATTTGTTTTCCTGAGAAAGTCTCAGCTTTTAAGCAAGCATGGATCTGTCAGAGTCCTGGAAGAAGCTCAAAGATGGCGTTCCATGGCTGTGTGTGCTTGGATTCAGTGAGAGGAGCAGTGAGCGGGCAGGAGACTATGAGGTGCCTCCTCACTGTTCTCTTCCGAGCGCCTGGTGGCCTCTATTTGAGTCTGGTGGTTTGCAGAATGGTGGGTGGCTCTGCTCTCACACCCTCACCCAGCACCCTTTTCTGGCACCCATGTCCCTTTGCTGCAGTATTTGGTGGGGAGGACACCCTGGCAAGCTGGTCTCCAAAATGTAGGCTTTGCTGGGAGCACAGTCTCTTAGCCTCAGCACTATTGATGTTTTAGGCCAAATAATTGTTGTGAGGATGTTTAACAGTATCCCTGGCCTCTGCCCACTAGATGTTAGTAGCAAGCCCCCATCCCCTCGCTGTGACAACCAAACATGTCTGTAGACATTGCCAAATGTTTCTGGGGTGCGGATGGGGGAAAAATACCTCCAGTTGAGAGCTGCTGACTTAGGAAATATGTAAGTTGTTAACACAATAGCGGACATGCCCAAATAATTTAGCTTGTCACATAGAGACTGGTCCCAGGGGGAAAACAACTTCTGGGTTTCCTTTTGTGGAAGTGGTTAATTCTTCCAACTTAAGTGTCTCAGCTACTCTCTTCCTGACTCGGCTACTGTCCCTCCTTTCTTGGGGACACCTCCAGGATGCATCTAAGCCTGGTAGAAGAGTTACTTTTCTGACCTTTGCAATCTGCAAACCGCAACCTCTCCACCCTCCTTGCACTGCTGGACTCCAAGAGTCTGCCACAGGAACACCCTTCAGGGGTCCCTCTCCCTCTCCAGCAGGACTCACTTGTCGGAGACCTTCTCGGAGCCCACAAATAAGCTGCTTCTGAGGAGGCCAGCCCGGGTGCCCAGGAAGGCCATGTCCACGACCTGCTCGGACTCACTGTGAAGCAGACAGAGTAGATGTTACCATACAGTGAAGTGACAGGTCTAGGAAGAGGGCATAGGGAGCACAGGGAAGACCTGCAGGCCTCTCCTAGTTTCTGTCCTGATGTTCAGGGTCGGGGGCAGGGTATGGACAGGAAGGTTGGTTGCTCAGAGGGTTGCACACACATGCACTGGCCATCCTCTGTGAGCATCATGTTTGTTACATCTGGTTGACCCAGCTACCCTGGGCAGCATATTCCCTTGTTAATGGGGTCCCCTGAGGCTCTGCCTGTCTACTGTTTTTGCTTCTAGTTTGTCCATCCAGGTTTTAGGGGAGCTGGCTTTGGAAGACAGAAGAAATTCAGGAAAAGATGTTTTGTCCTCGAATCTCAAGAATAGGAACTTCTCATGACCGGCACATACATGACACTTCAGTTTTAAAGCCCTCTTCACATGTTTACCTCAATATTGAAATGTAAAAGGAAGAGGAGAAGACACTGTCTGCATCTACCTACGTGAACCCAGTGGGCTTTAAAACCTTGCCAGCAATATTTGAGAAAGAAAATCCATTAGTTAGCTGGAGTGTAACTAGTTTTTCTCATGGTCTCAAAGCCATACTTCTATGATGATGACGCACCAGGGGTGGGAGTCATCACCTCTTTTCTTTTTCTTTTAATTTCAGCTTTTTTGAGGTATAATTGACATACAATTATAAAATTTTTAAGTGTTCATCATGGTTATTTGATATATGTATACATTGTGAAAGGACTCTTCTCATCTAGTTAATTAACACATCTGTCATGTTAGGTATTTTTATCTTTTTTTGGGGGGATGAGAATATTTAAGTTCTACTCTCTTAGCTAATTTCAATTATAGAATACAGTGTTCTCAACTACAATCACCATGTTTTGCATTAGATCCTCAGGCCTTATTCAGCTTGTAGCTTTGTACTGATCTGTCTTCACCCAACCAGCCCACAGCAATTGCTTTTCTTCTGTTTCTATGAGTTTCTATTCTTTTATAGATTCTCCATATAAGTGATATCATATAGTATTTGTCTTTCTTTGTTGGGGTTGTTTCACTTAGCATAACACCCTCAGGGTTCATCTATGTTGTCATAAATGGCAGGATTTCCTTCTTCATGGCTGAATAATGTATTTAGCCATCAAGAAGGAAATATATCTTCTTTGTCCATTCATCCAGTGATGACATGTTGTTTCCATATCTGGGCTATTATAAATAATGCTGCAATGAACATGGGGGTGTAGATATGTTTTCAAGATAATGGTTTCATTTCCTTTGAATAAGTAACCAGAAGTGAGATTGCTGGATAGTTCTTTTATTAATTTTTTGAAGAACCTCCACACGGTTGTATATAGTGGCTGCACCAATTCCCATTACCACTAATGGTGCACAGGGGTTCCCTTTTCTCCACATCTTTGCCAACACTTGTTGTCTCCTGTCTTTCTGATAACATTCTAACATGTGAGATGGTAGCTCACTGTGTTTTTGATTTGCGTTTTCCTGATTATTACTGATGTTGAGAACTCTTTCATGCATCAGTTGGCTCTTTGAAGGTTTTTCTCTGGAAAAATGTCTATTCAGTTCCTCTGAGCTTTTAATAAAAATCAGATTTTTTTGGTGTTTATTATTTTATTTTGAGAGACAGAGACAGAGAGCAGGTGGGGGAGGGGCAGAGAGAGATGGAGACACAGAATCTGAAGCGGGCTCAGCACAGAGCCCGATGCGGGGCTCAAACCTACTGACTGTGAGATCATGACCTGAGCCGAAGTTGGACGCTTAACTGACTGAGCCACCCAGGAGCCCCAAAATTAGATTGTTTTGTTGCTATTGAGTTGTGTGAGTTTTTAAATATATATTTTGGATATTAACCCCTTATCAGATGTAATTTGTAAATATTTTCCCCCACTTCATAAGTTGCCTTTTTATTTTGTTCTTTTTCTTGCTTACTTGCTTTGGCTAGGACTTCCACCACTATATTGAGTATCAGTGGTAAGACTTCCTTTTTCCTGATCTTAGAGCAAGAGCTTTCAGCTTTTCATTGTTTTCACCACTGAATATGCTATTAGCTAGCTGTGTACTTGTTATACATGGTTTTTATTTAATTACTTCTAACTTTATTAATATTCATGTGCCTAGCCCAGTTTGCTGCAGGCAATTACCTAATTTCTCTTAGTACCTAGATCAGAGGTTTCAGTGAGTGTATAAAGTAGGCAAGCCTGATGCAGGGCTTGAACTCCTGAATGCTATGATCTTGACCTGAACCATAATAAAGAGTCAGATACTTAACTGACTGAGCCAGCCAGGCAACCTGGGTAAATATTTGTTCTTTTAATCAAGGCTCAGCTGTATGGCTATTGGGGTATCCCTAATGGAATTCTGTTACGAAGTCTGCACCATGCAATGTCAACTGATAGTACCTAGAGCTGGATTAAGACACTTGGTCTACAATCTGGAAAGTCACTGAGGTCTGAAGATACAGATGGGGTTTACCTGCCCCCCTCTGATGCTGTAGTAACCAGAACTTCCAGGGGTGGGGCCTAAGGGACTCTTTCTCTAAAAATCTTCCTGATGCAATTCTTTATTCAAAATTACTACAGAATAGTCTAATGAGACTCCTGCACCCATAAATTAGCTTCAATAATTACCAGTCTATGCCAGTCTTGTTTTATCTACAGCCTCCTGCAGTCAATTAGACTATTTTGAGGCAAATCTCAGATCTCATTTCATTGATAAATATTTTAATTTCTATCATTAAAATATAAGGAATGAAAAAATTAATGACATTATCACACTTAAAAAAAAAAAACTCCACAATTCCTTAATAGCATCCAATAGTCCAATAGTCCATAATCCTCATGATTTTTTTCTAAAGCTTATTTGTATCAGAATCAGACGAGGGTCTACAGTTCATGTGTCTCTTTTCTTTCCTCTCTCTCTCTCCCTCTGTCTCATTTCTCAATCTCAATCTAGATATTTATATTCATTAAACTGTAATCCATTTGCCATACAGTTCATCTATTTAAAGTGTACAATTAAATGGTTTTTAGTGTATTCACAGAGTTGTGTGGCCATCACCAGTCTATTTTAGAACACTTTCATCATCCCCGAAAGGAACCCCACACCCGTTAATAGTCATCTTTAGTCGCCTTCAACCTTCCTTTCTCATCCTGTCCTTCCTTCCTCTTTTTTCCTTGCAATTTATTTGCTGAAGTAGGTTATTTGTTCTGTAGAGTTTCTGCCTTCTGGGTTTAGCTGATCATGATGCTGTGGTGTTATTTAGCATGCTGTCTTGTCCCTTATATTTCTTATAAACTAGCAGTTAGAGGTATGGGTTTGATATAGGTTTGAGTTATAGGTGGTGTGTTCTTTGTCAAGAGGCACACACTGTCTTATTGACTAGAGGTTGCAAGATACAAATATTCCTTGATTTCTTCCTTATTTTATTTGCACCTGAAATACTTGATTAAAGATAGACTTCTCATCAATATTTGGTTATTCAGAGACGCAACTTCTTCAGAAGAGCCAAGATAAATAATTGAGTCTCTGTTTATTTACCATTTTTTAGAATAATGAGTTGGTTTCCTAACATTTTCTGAGGTTGATCAAGAAAATCTTTTCTTTCTCCCTAGTATCATTAGGAACACAGGATTTTAACATACTTAATATGTTTTAATCCATTGCAGTTGTCATTACTTTTGCTGCTCTAATTGTTCCACCTTTAACCAGTGAGAGTCATTTCCGGTTGGCTCTGGGATCCCACTGGCACAATCTCATTATAGTCTTTGGTAACTTCTTGCATCTAGTTATGACAAGATGCTCCTGGCTCATTTTGTACATTTCTTGCCCCTGTTCTGAAATCAGACATTTCTCCAAGGATCGCTGACTCATTTTAATGAGAACTTCTTAATATGCACATTGAAAGTCCACAGTCCGGGTCTGGGATGCTCACTAAGGTTGGTCTTTTCAGTGTACAGGTCTAGGATATACTTTTTGTTTCTTTCAGAGAAAATAATCACGAGTTCATTGATATTTCCAATTCATACTTGGCAGTACATCTTTATGTCTTTGATTTAAAAAATTTGCATCTCTTTTTTTGTTTGCTCAAAACCTTGGTTTCTAATGACGTTAATACAATACTATTTGCGCTACCCATCTATATAGTTTGAAAATACAGTGCCAATATTGTTTCTAGTAATGTGGTTATTGAAAATGGTTTACGAGTTTGTTCATTTATTTATTGTTTATGGTTCTGTGTTTTTAAGTCCCTTGAAAGAATCCATCTATGTATAGTTATTTCATAAACTTGATACACAGCTAGGTTTATTTGTTTCATTTGTTTTCAAATGTTTAGAGCTTATTTTTTAAATTTTAATTTTGTTTTATAATGATATAAAGCATTTACATGGCTCCAAAGTCAAATATGCAAAATAAAGCATATTTATAAGCCTGTTTCTGTCTCCACTCCCTTGTTCTTTCACTCTCCCTAAAGTAACTTTGGTTTGCTTGTTTATTGTTCTCTTAAACATGTATGTGTACATATATACATGTGTCTATGTTTATATGTGTGTAAGTAACTATGAAAGTATATTCACATTTCCCCTTTTTAAATAAATAGTGGAGATGTTATGCACACTTTTCTCCATTGGTTAGACCATTCCATAGCAGTCTATAGATTTCTCATTTTTTATAGTTACATAGTATTCCATTATGTGGATCTACCATGGTTTATTTAACTAGGCTCCTACTGATGGATTTAGGTTATTTTCTACCTTTTACTGTTATAAATGGAGCTGTAACAAAAAGCTCATGTATATACCTTTTCCTATTTTTACTAGTGTATCTTTGGGATAAATGAGTTCCTAGAAGTGGTATTGCTGAGTCAAAGCATAAATGCATATGTAATTTGTTAGATATTGCCAAATTCTCCTCCATGGCCCTTGAAACGTTGTGTGTACCCGTTGACAATTTACAAGAGCCTGATCCCCATGGCCTTGCCGGCAGTACACGTCAGCGTGACAAGTGACGGATATAATCTTTAATTTGCATTCCTTTTATTATGAGCTAGATTGACCATTTTCTCATATATTTAAAGGCTGTTTGTGTGTATTCTCTGAACTGTCCATAATCCCTTGCTCCTTTTCCCTATAAAGTGGTTGGTCTTTTACTTCCTTATTTTTGAAGTTCTTCATTTTTTGCAAATAAAACATAATAATCTTTTATTTGTTTTTTAAGTTGCAAACATTTTTCTGGCTTCTCATTTATGTTTTCACCTTGCTTATGTTTTTATTTTTGCCAAATAAACATTTTTACATTGTTAAATTTATCAGTCATTCTCCTATTGCTTCTGAATTTTGAGTCATCATTGGGAAAGGTTTCCTAATTCCTAGATTTTAGAGCAACTGGCTCATGGTTTTTTTTTTTTTTTTTTAGTGCTTATATGGTTTCATTTTTTACATTTAAATCTGAGTCATTTGGACTTTGTCCAGATGTATGGTGTGAGGAAATAATACAATTTTATCATTTACCATATGGCTCTCAAATCAGTTATTAAAGAGTCCATTTTTTCCCTTCACTGGTTTGACATGATGTCTTTGTCATATACTAAATTTCCACATGCATTTAGATGAATTTCTAGATTTTCTATTTTTTCCTCTTGGTCTGCCTTTCTATCCGTGTGTCAGCACTACACTTCATAAATTATATGTTTTAATATGCTGGAGGACAAAACTTCCTTTGTTGCTTTTCTTTTTCGGGAATTTCTCGACTTTTTTTTTTTCCAAATAAACTTTATAATCAGTTTATGTGGATCCATAAAAATACTGCTTACATTTTTACTGGGGTTGCATTAAACTTACAAATTAGCTTACAGAGGATTAATGTCTTTGTGATGTTGATTCTTCCTATCCAAAAATATTGAATACCTCTGCATTTGTTCAAGTCTATGTTTGTGTCTTCCAGGAGTATTTTAATATTTTCCTTATGTAAGTTTTTGGATATTTCTTATAAACTTATACCTAGGCATTTAATTACATTTTATTTTTTTGCCCTCTTAAATACGAATTCTTGCATGATATTTTTTATTTAATTTCATTTTTTACAGGCAAAGGATATTAATTTTTGGATGTTAATATTATAAACTGCTACTTTATAAATTCTATTATTGTTTTACTAGCTTTCCTATAAATTCTTCTGGGGTTTCCAGAGACATAATCATATCACCTTCTTAAACAGATATAATTTACTTCTCCCTTTCCCTTCTCATTGCTTCTAGGTGCATTCTCTTGTCTGATTACACTGACTAATACCTTCTGACCTTGTTAAATAGTAATAGGGATATGGGAATGTCTGTCTGAGTCCTGTCTTTAGTTGAGAGAGCCTCTAGTCCCATTCAGATGTTGGCTTTCACACTTAGGTCAATTTTAATTTAATTTAATTTCTTAAAAATATGCATGGATATTAATATTTGTTCAAATATTTTTTGTATCTATGGGAATGACTATATGACTTTCCCCCTTAGCTCTATTAATATGTTGTTGTATATTTAATTCTCCAGGTCTTCTTTTCTAATATACACCTTGGTTAAGAATATTTGTTCTTCAGTGTTTCTCAGCATTAAAAATGTCTCTGGCTAATCTCTGAACTTGGAAAGATGAAGATCATGCCCCTTCTCTCCAAACCAGTGATCCAACCCCTAGACCCCAGACCCAGGCTGCCTGGTTTTACTCCAGCTTCACCACTTGTGAGGCATATGACCTTGGGCAAGTTACTTATTCCACTTTGCCTTGGCTTCCTCATCTGTAAAATGGGGATAATGATAGTACCTATATTGGAAGATAGTTATGAGGTTAATATATACTAAGTACTTAGGACCGTGCCTGGCCTGCTATATTTTTTTTCTTTAGCTTCATTTAATTTTGTATAGGTAATACATTTCCATGGCTCAAAATTATACTAAAAAGTTGTAAGTTCTACGGTGAAAAGTGTCTCTTCCATCTCTGTTTCAGTTACCCATTCTTCTAATAAGCAGCAGTCAGTGAGAACTCTTTCCTATTTGGACTTTCATAAATGTTTTATACACACACACACACACACACACACACACACACACCATTCATTTCTTCTTTCTGCCTGACTACTAAACATGACAGCACAAGGTAATATCAGCAAAGGGAGTGAGGAAATCTAAGGTACTGGGAAAGGCTAAGTTTCTACTTCATAATGTCTTGAACTTATGTGCTGGAAATTGGGTCCTGCTTGAACCACTCTTTCCAGGGTACTTGGCAAATAGGCTTACACAGTACAGCCCAACCCTGAGAGAGGTGTTCTTGGAACAGGGCTGCTGCAGTGTGGGTGGGGTATCTGGAGCCATGCCCAGGGGACCCGCACTTGGTGTTTTTCCAGAGTGGAGAGCAGCAGCACATGTGGGGTATGGAAGCTGAGCCAACTCTCTGCTTTGCTGGGGCCCATGTGAAGGAAACTCTCACTCTCCCCATTCTGCCCACTGTCATCACCTTCATCTTGGACCTTGTTGTCTCCTGAGCTACCAGCCAGGGAGTGGGAGGGACCCTGACTCAGCCAAGGGAATCCTAGGGGTTGGAGCTGCTTCCCTCCACAGAACCCTCAGCCCCACCAAGGACTGACATACTCAGAGGTGTTGAGAGCCAGCACTGTCCAGTAGGCTTCCATGGGGGCTGTCACCACCGCATCAAGCAGTACCTCCCGCACCAGCTCCTCGTCACCTGGGGGCAAAATAAAAGGAGACCAAACCACTTATTTCCTTCATGATGTTGAACACAGCTCATTTGCCCTTGTGAGGAATCCTGACTTCAGGGAATGGGATTGGCCTCATAAACACATATGTGGGACACATAAAACCATCTGTGTGAGCTTGAGGAAGTTATGTCATCACATCCCCAATCTCAAACAACATGTGAGCAGAACTAAGTGATTTCTAAGGCTCTTCCCAGCTCTGGTATTCTGTGAGATTAGGACCCTCAGGGAATCAGACCTTGCCCTGAGCCCAGGCCACCTCTCCTCTCTGCTGCCATCAGTTTGCAGCTTGATCATCACCTTCCCAACACATTGGCCTTTTGCCAGTTCTGTGCATGTGAATTTGTCTCAGAGCCTCTGTGCATGCTGTTCCCTGGTCTGGATGCTTTCCTCCAACTCTTTGCATGTGTGACTCTTTTCCCTCTCTCTTTAAAAAATTAACTACTTTTATTGAGGTGAAATCTATGTAACACAAAATTAGCCGATTTGAAGTATATGACTCAGTGGCATTTAGTACATTCACAATGATGTGCAGCCATCACCTCTGTCATCACCCCTAAAGTAGACTCTGTACCTGTGAAGGCACTCAGGTCACTCTTTTTTATCCTCAGCATAAGTAATACTGCCTGACAGAGTTAGGTGCTCTATAGTTTCCTACTCATGGCACTTGCCACAATTTGGAATAATCTTCATCTACACACATATGCCTGCTTCTTTGTTATGTGGTTTCTACACTAGATTACAAGCTCCATAAGAGTAAGGGTCTCATCTGTTTGGGTCATCTCTGTAGCTTCAGTGCCTACCCCAGGCCTGGCACAAAGTACATGCTCAGTACAGATTACTGACGGAATGGATGAATGCACAAATGAGTGCCCTTTTGGGCCAGCATGGAGGCAAGGTCGTGTCTTAGGGGTGACACTTGTATGTCAGGATGTCCTGTTCCTCTTCCAAAGAGGAAGAAGAGGGATCCTGCCAAGGGTGTGGCCCTGTGGTTTCACCAGTTGCATTTGTGTTGGGGAATTTAAATTTAGCCTGAGAGCCAGGCACTGGAAAACCCTCACAGACCACAGGCTACAATATGCCATCTGGCCAAATGTTCTCCTTTGTTGAGATGAGGACTTTAGAGTACAGAGCATCAGCATCAGCTAGGGGTGGTAGGGACATATGTAGGGGCAGGTTGATGATGCCCTTACATGGTGAAAGTGTCTCTTTGGAGCCTTAGCAGTGCCTGGGTAAAAGGGGCTTAAAGCAATCCCAATCCCTGACATGGCAACACTCAGGCTGCCACAGTGCCAGGAACTTAGAACCTTTCATGGCCCCATAGACAGTCTGGTTCTGCCTTTTTATTTGATAATCTCCCTGTTCTCCTTAAGCCATGGGTGAGTTCCAGGGTCCTCAGTGGCTCAGCCATAAAAAAGAGTGAAATCTTGCCATTTGCAACAATATGGATGGATCTAGAGAGTATAATGCTGAGTGAAATAAGTCGGAGAAAGACAAATACCATATGATTTCACTTATATATGCAATTTAAGAAACAAAACAAAGAAAAAGAGGCAGACAAAAAACAGACTCTGAAATACAGAGAACTGATGGTTACCAGAGGGGAGGTGAATGGGGAATGGGTGAAATAATGAGTACACTTATCACGATGATCACTGAGAAATATATAGTGCTGAATCACTATATCGGATACCTGACATGAATATAATGCCATATGTTAACTATGCTTGAATTTTAAAAAGTTGATATCAATAACGAAATGAAATGTCAACAATTCAACACTTAAAAACACCACACACTGAGACCTTACCCATCAAGGTTAGTGTATTTAAAAAAATTTTTTTTTGTTTCTTTATTTTTGAGACAGAGAGAGACTGAGCATGAGTGGGGGAGGGGCAGAGAGAGAGAGTGACACAGAATCTGAAACAGTCTCCAGGCTCTGAGCTGCCAGCACAGAACCTGATGCAGGGCTTGAACCCATGGACCGCAAGATCATGACCTGAGCCGAAGTCAGACACTTAGCCCACTAAGCCACCCAGGCACCCCATGGGTTAGTGTATTTTTTCTGATTTCACTTAAAATTTTTATGTTATTTTTGATAAATGGCATAGTAAAACTCACATGTAGTCAAATTTTTTAAAAAAGAAAAAAGTAGACAAAACACAAGAGATTCTTAAAATACAGAGAATAAACAGAGGGTTGCTGGAGGGGTTATGGGTAGGGGGATGGGCTAGATGAGTAAGGGGCATTAAGGAGGACACTGGTTGGGATGAGCACTGGGTGTTATACATAGGGATGAGTCACTGGAATCTACTCCTGAAATCATCATTGCACTATATGCTAACTAACTTGGAGGTAAATTAAAAATAATAATAATAAATAAGTAAGTAAAGGAAAAAAAAGAGAAAGTCCTTCTGCACTCACACTCCAGATCTGGGTCCTTCCCTGTCAGGAAGCGGATGATGGCCTCCAGCTGGCTGAGCTTCCGGTGGTCCCGGTCGACATCTGTGATGCAGTAGATCCTGGAGCCCAGGAGACTCAATGTTACCTCAAGAAAAGTCCGCCTTTCTCCCTCCATTCTCTATTCCTTGCTAACAGCAACTTTCCCACTCACCAATCACTGGCCACGGTCAGATCTGGGTGAAGCAAGTCGTGCAAGCCTGAAATGAGAGTTCACACTCAATATGGGGCTCACCCACTGTTGTGAGGATGTGCAGCTGAATTACTTACAAACAACTGCCAGGAAGCTTCTCTAGGGAAGGACTGGGTTCTATTCTTCCTTGTTCTCAGCTCAGAGTAGGGACCTAACTGATAGGATGGTGCTGAGTTTGTACAGATCATGCTTTTGTCCATGATGCTCCTGCTTCCTGAAATGCTTTTTCTTCCTATTGCCTCCTGTACAAATCCCACCTATTTGGATTTGTCTCAAAGAGCTGATACTTTGAAACCAGTGATTTTCCCCTTCATTGACTGCATTGTACCCAACTGAGTTAAATGGCCAGTCAAAAGTAGAACTCAGAGATGGGCCATATCTGTTTTTTGTAACCTCTGTAGCCTGATGCTATACCTACACTAACCATGTGCTCAGTGCATGTTTGTTGACTGAATAAGTAAATGAACAAATACCCTACTGAGCACCTATTCAGTCCTCAAAAATAGGTGTTCAATTGAGGTTTGTTAAATTGAAGGAAAGGATGATGGAAATGCCAAGGAGGAATTTGTGGAGTCATTAAAAGGGGTGCTGGACTGACATGGACAAAAGGCAAATTAGCTACAGTAAGCCTGGTTGAGTTCATAATTCCAAACCACTGGATCACTGGCTGGTCTTACCCATGGAAGTAGGTGAGGGATATTATCCTCTGTCCCCTCAGGTAGGTATGTAACCTGAGAATATCTGGGTACAGAAAGAAAAGTATAGGGAGAAAATGCACCGTGGAGGCCCAGGGAGTTAGATTGTTTTGGGGAAAATGGAAGACAGGGAAGAAGTATAGTCCAATGTCATGGATATGTGGTGTGAAAGGGTGAATGCAGGGGTCACATGGAAGCATGTAGCTGGGCACAGGGGGTCTGCCAAGGACAGCTGCTGGAAAAGTGACATCTACACTTGGAAGTGAAGAGTGAGTCCACGTTAGGTAGGTTAAGAGGGTGGCACTGGAGAGAAGAGCATTTCAGGAGAGAGCACAGCACATGGGGAGATCTTAAAGCTTAGCGCATGGAGAAGTAACCAAAGAGAAGAAAAATAATCCAGAAGGCCATTTTAAGGTCCTTTAGCAGTGACACAATGTGATCTGGCATTTCTAGATAGATCCCTCTGTCAGAGATTTACAGGAAAACAGAGGCAGGGAGACCAGTTGAAGGCTGCTTTCATTATCCAGGAGAGAGGTGACAACCACTAGTGTGTTGGCAGAGAGATGGAGACGTGAGATGCACTCAAGAGATGATGAAGAATGGACAGAATGTAGGTGTTAAATGGAACTGTGGCCAACCGCCAGGACTTCCTGAGATATTCCTGAACTCCGGATATTAGTTTTGTTATTTCAAGGTGCTCAGGCAGCTGTAAGTCAAGAACAGGTTGGGTTAGGGAGGGTGGGGCCCTTGTCCCCCATCCTTCCCCACCATTCCTTGCTGCCCCTCTCAGTTCACTTCTCATAAGTTCCCTACTATGGTTTGAGCTGTGTCCCCCCAAAGATATGTTGAAGTATGAATGCCAGTACTTGTGAATGTGACCTTATTTGGAAATAGTGTCATGGCAGATGGCCCTAATCCAATATGACTGGTTGTACAAGGTTCAAAAGAGAGACACAGAGGAGAAACTACAGTGATGGTGAGCACAGAGACTGAAGAACTGTAGCTTCAAGTCAAGGAATGCCTGGGGCTATCAGGAGGTAGAGGCCAGGAAGGATCCTGCCCTGAAGGTATTGGAGGGGGCATGGCATCAAGAACTGCAAGAGAATGCATTTCTGTTGTTTACACCACCAACTGGTGGAACTTTGTTGTGTCAGCCTTAGCCAACTGCTACAGATTTGCTCCTTTACTCTTCCCAGCCACTTTTGTAATGCCTTCTGACAGGTAAAGTTCAGCTTTGTTCAGAGATATACATCCCCTTGACCTACCTCCTCTGGTCCAGCAAAGCTTTCCACAATGGCAAGTCCTAGGCTTTGCTGGCTTTCACGACTGACTGGCAGATCCTGCAGCCCTGGCACATGGGACACACAGACCCCTCCTCACCAGGCAGCCTTGCTCTGAGACTTTGCTCAAGTCCAGGACCTGGGAGACTCTGGCTTTGCCCCAGGCTGGCCCTGCGCAATGTCCCGGGAGAATCCATTTTCCTTCCACACTGCCCACCAGTACTGGGCACAGTCCCACCTTCTTCCACAGTTGTGTTCCCCAGGAGGATGTATTCTCCATGGCCCCGGGACAGCACCACTCCTAGACTGTGGGGAGAACAGAGAATACAAGTGCTCAGCAGTAGCAAGGGCCAAGCAACGTCAGACCACCTCCTTGGCCTTCAGCAACTTGGAGTCTATGAGCGTTGCACCTGGCTTCACAGGTTGTCTCCTCTAGAATTAAAGCAGCAGTTCTATGCTTCCATAGGCCTTTCTTCCCAAGAAGGACCCTGTCAGTTCTGTAGGTCAAGAGACGTGTCACCTACCATTTTAGACAAGATTCATCCCAAACCTCTCAGGGACTTCCTGAAATGTGGAAAGGTTTCTATGTCTCATAGGCTACCACAAATAGGAGAGTGCTTTCCTGCCTGGTGAACCCCACCATGCCTCCCTCTCTCTCCTTGTAGAACATGGCTGTTAATGTTTGCTGCATAACTGAATTACATAGGAGCTTTAAAAGATACTAGTGCCAGGGCCCTATCTCAGAAATTCTAGGTTCATTGGTTCGGATGGAGTTGGGGCATTGACAGTTTTGCAAAATCCCTCAGGTATCCTACTGAGCCGTCTGGGTTGGGCACCACACTTTACTGAGAAATGAGGTAATCCAGAGATAAGGGCTATTTGCTTTCTAAGCTGTATAATGCCTCATGTTGAACACAGTTGGAAGGAACCAAAGAGATTTTTCAGATTTGATCTTTCATTTTACAATTGTTTACATTGCATTGCTTTAAGATCTTTAAGTAGATTATGTCCTATAAGCCTCAGAGAAATAGCTACTATTTTTACATTCATTTTACAAACAAGAGTCAAAGGCAAAGAGAAGTTAAGTAACTTGACTACGGTCACACAGCCTGCTAGGAGTGCAGTTGGACCCAAACCCAGAGAGTTTGGCTCCAGACCCTACAAAGTAGAATGCACTGGCAAAGCAGGTCTAGACCTCAAGTTTCCTGAAGGTAAGCCTGGGTTTTTTTTAATGTTACCATAAAATTGCCAACTAAATCTGAGTAAATTAATTCCCCAGACCTGGAAGTTCTGCCCTAAGTTGTTGGTATTTATGTTCTAGCCACTCCACTTTCCCCTTTCAAATAAAACATGGGTCCCTCACCTGAAAGGGGTGTCACTGATGTCTGTGAAGAAGTAGTCATTGGTCAGGAAAAGAACTCTCTTCTGAAAGAGGGAAAAGAAAAGAATGTTTGCTGGAGAGACTGACCATGCCACTTACCTCCTCACCTTGGCCTTCATTGCCTCTGTGCCACTTCCTTTACCTCTGACCCCTTTTCATGACCCCCATGGGCATGCCTCACCTTGTTGGCCACCATCAGCCCCAGCAAGCTGCAGCCTTGGGGTTGCCTGATTAAGGGACAAAGGTCTACATTCTTGCTGTTCCCAAAAGTGGCCGCTAGCCATGTGAGGCGTGCTTGAAATGTGCAATTGAGGAATGGAAGTTTTAAGTTTTAGCTGAGTTCATATAAATTTAGATAGCCAAGATAGCTAGTGGCTTCTGTATTGGACAGCGCAGGTGTGGATAGTGATGCTAGGGTTCATACAGGATCAGCTCGTGCTAAAAGCTTCTGGAGCCCATTTGTGTATGACCCACCTACAACCTCCCCTTTCTGGAACACAGCCGAGGGAGAGAGGGCACCATTTCCTCTACTAAGCCCTTCCCAGGGCCATGTCACGTTTTTACAACTTCTTTTTCCTTTCAAAGCTGCCATCTTTTCAGTTTCAGTAGAATTATGTAACTTAGGGCATCAGGTAGCACACATGGTGGCTCAGGGCCACAGCTGGGCATCAGACCTGTATTTAGGGCCAGCTTGGCCAGTTACAAGCCGTGTGCTCTTGGGTGAGCTCTTCACTTCAATTCTAAGTTTCAGAATTCTCATTTGTAAATCAGGATTAATCAGAGCGCCCCATGCATAAGGCTGCCATGAGGTGGTGAGTGTGTCTTTAATGGATGGGGGTGGGTCCAGGGAAGAACAGGATTTTTTCTGGGCTCTACAGTCCTGTGGATTGTCCTGTCCGTGACAAGTTAATGTTGTTGGGAAAGCCACATGTTCTTACTCCCTTCTCTTCTTTCTGGCTTTTAGAGTAAAATGTCTGAATGGGGTGTGGTGGAAGTTGGGTGGCAAAAAAGGTTTGTTTTTGTAGGAAACCGCTTTAGATTAAACCTAAAAGAACAGTTCTCCAGCACCGGTCTCCTCTCCATGATGCTCCTGCCTTCGCTGCCTCAGTCAGAGCCTCCCTGACAGTGGTGCTGGGACAGCTGGGGGCCAGGAAGGGCTGTGGTGGACTAGGGGGCCCAGTGTTCCAACATGGAACTGGCTTGAGTGTCAGGGCTGGAGATTACCTTCAACATTTTTCTTTTTTGATTTATTTATTTTTTATTTATTTTGAGACAGAGACAGTGCAAGTGGGGGAGGGGCAGAGAGAGAGGGAGAGAGAGAATCCCAACCATGCTCCATGCTGCCAGAGTAGAGTCCAATGCAGGGCTTGAACTCATGAAACCATAAGATTATGAGCTAGACTGAAACCAAGAGTGACACCCTTAACTGACTGAGCTACCCAGGCCCCTCCTTTTTTGATTTATTAAAGAAAAAGGCAAAATGTACAGATCTTAAGTGTATTCTTCCATTAGTTTTGATAAATATATATATTCATGTAGATACCTCCTCAGTCAAGATATGGAATGTTTGCATCTTCTAAAATCTCTTTGCCTCCCTCCAGCCCACTCCCACCCCACCCCTCTAAGGGTGAAGTCTGTTCTGAATTCTGTCACCTTACATTGGGTTTGCCTGTTCCTGCAGTGCTCGCCCTTTTGTGCCTGGCTTCTTTTGCACAACATAACGTCTTTAAGATCCACCGTGTTGTTGTGTGTATCAGCAGTGTGTTTCCTTCCGTTGCCAAGTGGTGCTCTGGTGTGCGGTTACTCCAGCTTGTTTACACTCACCTACTGAGGGGCATCTGGGGCGTTTCTGGTGTGGGGCTATAATGAGCAGCTTTAGCTGCTCCAAACATTATTGACCAAGTCTTCTTCTGGTCGTATTTTTCTTTTGCTTGATAAATACCTAGGAATGGAATTTCTGGGTGATATGCTAAAAGTGTTTCCTTCATAAAAAACTGCCAAACAAGCTTCCAAAGTTGTTTTTATTATACTATCACTAGCAATATATGAGTTCCAATTTCTCTACATCTTTGCCAGAATGTGGTGTTATCAGTCCTTTAAATTCTAGCAGAAGGTATGGAATGGAATCTGATTGCAGCTTTAGTTTGCATTTCCTTGATGACTAAGGATGCATTGGGTCTAAGCAAGAATTTTGCCCATTTTTTATTGGGTTGTTAGTCTTTTTGTTAACAATCTGTATGTGTTCTTTATGTATTCTGGACACAGTCTGGGCCTTGATTTTTTTTTTTCATTTTTTTAATGGTGCTTTTTGATGAATAGAACTTGTTGCTTTTGATGAAGTCCAATTTAGCAAATTTTATTTTATGTTTAGTGTTCTTCATGTTTTATCTAAGAAATGTTTGGATAAAGGTGCCTAGGTGGTTCAGTCAGTCAAGCCTCTGACTTTTGGTTTGGCTCTGGTCATGATCTTACAGTTCATGAGATTGAGCCCCACTTTGCGCTCTGTGCTGACAGTATAGAGCCTGCTTGGAATTCTTGCTCTCTCCCTCTCTCTCTCTGCCCCTCCCATACACTCTCTCTCAAAATAAATAAATAAACTTAAAAAAAGAAATCTTTGGATAACTTCAGGTTGTAAAGATTTTCTCCTATATTTTCTTATAGAAGACTAGCAATTTTTGCTTTTACATTGAGGCTATGACCCGTCTCAAATTAACTTTTCTTTAAAAAAATTTTTTTAAGGTTTATTAATTTATTTTGAGAGAGAGAGAGAGAGCGAGCAGGGGAGGAGCAGAGAGAGGAGAGATAGAATCTTTTTAAAAATGTTTTTTATTTATTTTTGAGAGACAGAAAAAGACAGCGTGAGCAGGGGAGGGTCAGAGAGAGAGAGAGGGAGACACAGAATCTGAAGCAGTCTCCAGCTCTGAGCTACCTGTCAGCACAGAGCCCAACACGGGGCTCCAACCCACAAACCGTGAGATCATGACCTGAGCTGAAGCCGGACACTCAACCAACTGAGCCACCCAGGCGCTACAGAGGGAGAGATAGAATCTTAAGCAAGCTCTGCACTGTCAGAGTGGATGGAGCCTGTCACAGGATTCAAATCCACAAACTGTGAAATCATGGCCTGAGCTGAAATCAAGAGTCCTACACTCAACCAATTGAGCCACGCAAGCGCCCCTCAAATTAATTTTTTTACGGTGTGAGATACGGCTCACTATTTATTTTCTTCATACGTTTATTTAGTAGTTCCAGCACCAATTGTTAAAAAGAACTTCCTTTCTCCGTTGATTTGACAAGGTGTCTTTGTTGAAAATCAGTTAACAATATGTGAGTTTATTTCCAGATTCTCTATCCCTTTGTCTGTTCTGCGTTCTTTTTTTTGTTCTGTTTTGTTTTTATTTTTAAAGCTTATTTGTTTTTTGTTTAGCGAGCACAGCAGGGGAAGGACAGAGAGAGGAAGAGAATCCCAAGCAGGCTCTGTGCTGTCAGTGCAGAGCCCAGTGAAAGGCTCGATCTCATGAACCACGAGATCATGGCCTAAGCTGAAATCAAAAGTCACAGGAGCTTAACTGGCTGAGCCACCCAGGTGCCCATCTTTGGTCTATTTTTATGTAAATACCATCCTACTTGGCTACTATAGCTTTACAATCAGACTTGAAATCACATAGCAAGAAACATCTAAATTTGTTCTTATTTTTCAAGGTCATTTCGGGCATTATTTAGGTCCCTTACATTTTCATATAAATTTTAGAATCACCTTCTTCTGTTCACTTCTTATGCTATATCTAAAAGAAGTCTGTTCAAATTTTGATTGGGATTGTATTGGATCTATTGATCAGTTTGGGAAGAATGGATGGCTTAGCAATATTGACTAATAACCTATAAACATGGTTATATCTTTATTAATTTAATTTTGACATTATTTCTGCAACATTATGTACTTTTCAGTGTAGAGGTCATATATGACTTTGTTAAATTTATTCTTAAGTATTTTATGATATTTGATGCTGTTAAATTAGAACATAAAAATTTATTTCCAGTTGTTTGCTGATATATATAATGCAGTTATTTTTATAGTACTGACCTCATGTTCTGTCAAATTGCTAAATTTACCTGTTAGCTCTAGTAGCTGTTTTGCAGAGTCTTGGAATTTTATATGTAAACAATCATCCTGTCTATGAATAAAGACAGTTTTACCTCTTTTTTTCTGAGTTTTGTGCCTTTTATTTTGTTTCCTTGCCTTATCGTAAGGATTGATCCTTGCAGGGTTCAGTGCAATCTTGAACAGAGGTGGGGATAGCAGGCATCTTTCCCTTGTTCACACTTTTAGGGAGATAGTGTTTAATATTCCACCATTTAAAGTTAGCTGTTTCATAAATGCCTTTTACCAGATTGAGGAAGTTTCCTTTTGTTTACAGTTAAATTTTGTCAAATGCTTTTTCAGCATCTATTGATATGACCATATGGTACTTTCCCCTTATTCTGTTCATGTAATGAATTACATTTATTGACTGACTTTTTTGAATGTCAAACTAGCCTTATATTCTTGGGATAATTCTACTATGTGCTATCATTGCCATTTATCTTACACTTGGGTATATTATAAGCCCTACAATACAATGTCAAAACTTTTGCTTTAAATAGTTGTCTTTTTGAGCAGTTAAAAAATAAAGTCTCATATTAATGCACACATTTACCATTTTGCTTCCTCATGTAGATCTGAGTTTCCATCTGTGTCATTTTTCTTCAGCCTAAAGGACTTCCCTAAACATTTCATATAGGGCAGGTCTGATAAACTCTCTTCTCTTTTAAATGTTTTTAACATTTATTTATTTTTGAGAGACAGAGAGACAGAGCATGAGTTGGGGAGGGACAGAGAGAGAGGGAGACACAGAATATGAAGCAGGCTGTCAGCCCAGAGCCTGGAGGTGGAGCTCAAACTCATGAATTGTGAGATCATGACCTGATCTCAACCAACTGAGCCACCTAGGTACCCCAATTCTTTTCTCTTTTATAAAATGTGTAAATATACATTTTTTGGAAGGATATTTTCTTCATATGTAGAAATTTGGGTTGAGAGGTTTTAAAACATTTTATTTTATTGTTTTTGATGAGAAGTCAGCCATAATTCTATTATTGCTTTCTTCCAGCTTCTTTTAAGATTTTCCCATATCTTTGATTTTCAGCAGGTATATTATGGTGAGTCAAATGTGGTTTCTTTTTCTTTTAAGCTGCTTGGAGTTTGCTGAAATTTTTATATCTGTTGGGTGATGTTTTTCACCAAATTCAAGATATTTGGGGCATTCTCTTTTGCAAATACTTTTGTTCCATTCCTTCTCCCTTCTTCTGGGACTCCAAGGACATAATGCCAGACCATAGATAACTGAGGGATAATTTTTTTCAAATATTTTTCAAAATTTTCTTTGTTCTTTGGAATGGATAATTTCTATTTATCTGTTTTCAAATTCACTGTCTTTTTTTTTCTCCAAGTGTTGATAAGCCCATCCAGTAAAAATTTCATTTCAGATATGTTACTCATCAGTTATAGAATTTCTACTTGGTTCTTATGGTGGTTTTATATACTGTGTCAAATTAACTAAGCTAGATCCTACATTTCCAGACTTACTTCCCTGTATGGTTCCAAGTTAGGGCTGGGCAAAAGAGAAGTTTGCATGAGATTTGATTTGTAAGGCAGAAGGGAGGTAGCAGCCATTTTACATGCTAAAGGTAAGTATAGCATATCGAGCATTTGCAGCTTATCCTATCTGTGGGCTTCACCAACGGAAACTTCCCCACCTGCCACTGGAGCTCCTCCTTCAGCTTCCCTGAGATCTAAGCTGGTGACTGTACAGTTCCACATGGAGGGCACTAGCTCTTTCTTGCAGATCGTCCATATCCTTGTGATTGGAGGAGGGAGAGACAGATGTGTGTTTTAGTTGTACTCATGCTTCCTATTTTTCCTCATAGGTTTCAGTTTATTCTTGTTTGCCCCTACATTTCATCCAGCTTTCCTTCCAAATCGCTAGTCCTCCTGACTTATGATAATTTCAAGCTCACCACTAGATGCAGAGACACCAGCCTTACAGACTTCTTTACCAGCAGCAACAATTTCATAATGTTTAAGCCCTGGAATAAAATCCTATATTCATATCACTTGTAGTGGACCTACTTTAATCAAACCCTAACTGTTTCTCTGCTGAGACTCTCTACCTCTTCATTCATTGTGAAATCTTTTCTTTTAATTTTTGTGCATATATATTATACCTGCTATCAAGTCCTTCTAATCCAACAGCTGATCATCTCTGGGTCAGTTTCTAAGACTGCTCTTTCTTTTAACTATGTGTTACATGTTCCTTTTTCTTCATGTGCCTGATAATTTTATACTCTACTGGCTATTATGAAGAATAGGTTGGAGATACTTTGTCTTACTCTGAAGAATGTTGATTTTTATTTTAACCAGCAAATAAATAATTAGCTGATCACCTTGAGCATGTGGAGGCTTGGATTTACAATTTTGTTAGGGTGGGTCTGTTTCAACTTTGTCTTTAGTTCTAGAGTGAATCTCTTGGTCTTGGGACATAGTCTTTACTCCTAAAGTATAGCCTTTCTGTGCTTTCAAAGAAAATCCTGAGGTATTAACCAAGCCTCTTCACCTTGGTGTGACTTAGACTCCAAACTACCTTCACTACCATAGGCAACAGTTAAAATCCTCGTTCTGATTTTTGGCTTTTCAACTGTTGCTTTCACCTGGGTACTTAGAGTCTCCCCTGTGTGTATGTACTTTAAGATCAGTCAAGAATTTGAGAGACGTTTGTCTACATATGTTAGGGCCAGTACATCTGTGGATCCCTCGTGTCTAGGGTGTCTTCTTTCATTTTCACTCTGAGAGCCCAAATTCTGTTTGCTGATACTTCAAGATGCTAACCATAGATTTCTGCTTGAAGTTATAACTATTTCATTTAAACAAACTGGGATATCCCCTTCAGAAAAAAGCCCCACATAAATGGGTATTTCTTTCAGTGTAGTTATCTTAATTCAAGGGCTGAAGCTTCTTCAACCCTTGCTTCTGCCTGCTTTTGGCCACTTTAGCATGCTCTTAAATATTTGTTTTTTTTTTTAATATTTTGTCCAAATTTATCATTGTTATGTGCTGGAGAATTAGTCTATTGCAAGCTACTCCATCATAACTAGAAACATAACTTTGATAATATTTTAAGGGAGAGGTAAAAGGAAGAGAGGTTTGGGGCTGTCTCTGAATCCTGTTAACAGAGAGAACTGGAGAGGTTTGGAAGATGAGGATAAAGAGGTGTCAGAACAGTCTCCTCTTTAAATAGACTGTCTCCCTTTGCTGGAAAAAAAGTGAGTGAGTGAGTGTGTGTGTAAGAGAGAGAGAGAATGAGAAAGTGCCACAGAGCTGCCCCCCTGAATTCAGTGCATAGGGATTAGAAGGTACTGCAGAAAATGGGACAAAGCTGCCTATGCCAGTTGCTGGTGTGTGTGTGTGTGTGTGTGTGTGTGTGTGTGTGTGTGTGTAAATATATACCATGCACCCGTCACCAGGGCTGACTTAGAAAAACCTGAAGGCTAGTAAAGAACACTGTCTCTCTTCTTCCCCCACTGCTAATTATTTGTTGTAAACAATCAAATAACATGGAAAAAATAAAAAGGGCCCTGGGTAAGATGCTCCAGGTTAGTTTATCTGTTTTTTCTTTCTTTCTTTCTTTTTTTAATAAAGTTTTAAATTGAACTAACAAACTTCCTTCCTTTCCACCTTTCTTTCTTTATTTTAGAGAAAGACAGTGGCATGGGGCTTGATCCATGATCCTGGGTTCATGACTTCAGCTGAAACCGAGTTGGACGCTCAACTGACTGATCCACTCAGTTGCCCCTGTTTTTTCTTTTAAACATGTCCTAGGATATCTGCCATGCATACCACTGATGGTTTCAAAATTATGGCATCTATTACTGGTCCACATTTGGGGAAACCAGCCAGCTATCAAAATGGCCAATAGAAGGCCTGCAAGCCAAAACTAGACTCCTTACAATTTGGTATCTTAGATATTGACCCAGATTGTGTTTTCAATATTTTTGGAATTAAATGCACACTTGAAAATATAGATTCTTAGCTGTCTTTTTTAGATGGTACCTGTAACTCTTCAGTCCCAGCACTACAAAGACCAAGGCTTGTCTCTCTTACTCACATTCCTGAACACAGCCTATCTGACCCCACAGGTTTTTGAGTTTGTGAGCCCTGCTCTAAATCTTGCTGGGTTTCCATTATTGTCTTTTGAATACCACCATGCTTACCTGTCTGGTGTTTAGGGAAAAAGGTCTAAATTGATCCATGGGAAGTAAGGATACATGTAAAATCCCCTAGAGAAAACAACAAAACAAGCTACCACCTGACAGAAGGATGGCTTCAGTGAAAACAGATTCCCACAATACTTTAAGAAAGCTTCCCTTGGCCTAGAGCTGGAGAGTGTTTCTACTGAGGAACAAGTTTGTGAGGTGAGACACACCACTGAGCTGCAAGGGCAGGGATAGACTGGCAGGCGGGAAAACAATGGGACTGTCTGTGACTCTTAAAAAGAGAAGACACATAGGGGAGACAGAGCATTTGGTAGTGAACAAAATGTAGTAACATTGCAGAATGGCCTCATAATAGATCAGAGCAGCAGGAGGCTGGATACCACAGTAATGGCCACGTAGCAAAATGTCCCACACATACAGTGCAGGTGTGATAGGTTTTGAGCAAGGAAGTAAAGAGATGAAAAATTAGAGAGTTGAGTTATGACATAATGGAGTGGAGGTAGAGGAAAAGACAATGAATTCTAAAGACAGAAACAGAATTCTAAAGAGACTCTCGGGAAATCTTTAAGGTTGGAGAGTGGGTGGAGAATTCAGGGCCACTCCTACAAAAATGCCTTATACATTAGTGGTTAAGAATATGGGGTCTAGGGGTACCTAAGTGGCTTAGTCAGTTAAGCATCTGACTCTTGAAATCAGCTCAAGTCACGATCCCAGGGTCGTGGAATTGAGCCCTGTGTCGGGCTCCAGTCTGAATGTGGAGCCTGCTTAAGATTCTCTTTCAAAAAGAAAAAAAAAAGACTGTGTGGTTTAGAATCAGACACATGTGGGCTTTGCAATTAATCATCTAGGTGATTGGGCAAGTTTTTAGCCTCTATGAATTTCCTCATTTATAAAATGGTGATAGGATAGTATGTACTTCATAGGATTGTGAATGTTAAGTGAATACTTACAAAGTGCTTAGTCCAGTTTCTAATAAATGTTAGCTACCACCAGTGTTAGCTACTACTATTATTAGTAGTAGTAAGGTATGAACACCTATGTGCTATGAAATGTGCATCATTTTGTGATCATGATAGCATCACCCTACTTCATGTTAAAACACCCACATGTCAGGAAGCCTTTGTTAAATTGCACATTTAACCTGGGTGGTTTATTAGCAGCAATGAACGCATTTCAAAGAGATGGGCAGAAATTTGAGGAGAAGTTCAGACTGTTTGGATCTGCTTAGAACTCTCGGTTGGTGGGTTTGAGAAGTATAAAGGCAGCATGAGAACATTAGCACTGAGAGGCAAGGATGGAAGACACACTGTACCTACTTTGGAAGTCTGTCTGAATTAGATACAGTATAGCCATACTCCAATCTGTCTGGGAGTTGCTGTCTTCCATGTGCATGTTAAAATTTTCATTATAGCTACCTGAAATGTTTTGGCTGGACTGGCCTAGGGAAGAGTTCCCTTGTGCATGTAAGCAGGAGTCTGTTGGGATAAAGGTGGAGGCATATGGAAGAAACCTTTACTTTTTTGGATCAGGAGAAAGAGCTGCTATAAATGGTGACATCACTGATATTGTTCAGTCTGCCGAAAGGAGGCTCTTCTCAGCCCAGAGCTTATAAAAAGCAGGCATCTGCACAGAAATCAGATACCGGTCCCAGTGAAATTCAGCCCATGTGTCTAAAGGGAATGTAATGAATTTCTTTCTTTTCCAATGCTTTCTTGTTTGGCTTTGATCGAGGTTTGTGTTTGTGGAAGAACTTGGGTCTAATTGTTGCAGACAGATGCCTATGTTCTTTTAGCTAAGGCAGATGGGCCACAAGAGGAGGAGGTGGGGGTGGTTGTGAGGGAGGAGGTGACATTTGTAAATATGTCAAGGGACAATGAAAATTCAGTGCAAATGTAGTGGAACCTTTTAAATGAGAAGATGAAATGATCTTTTATAAATGATGTGTGGATCTGGGAAGACAGCAATGGCATCAGTGAATGTATTGATTCTTGACTATCTGTGGTTACAGTGGATGGAAATCATCTCTAAGGAGTGGCAATTATTTTCAACCTCTTCCCATATAACATGATTTCAAGAGTTGCTAATAATGTATAAAATTAAGTTTCACTTTTCTCCTTTCCATTATGAACAACAAAAGGGCCAAATAGCCATCAGCATCAGGAAGAAAAAAGAGTTGTAAATGCCTTGAGCTAAACCTACTGCTTCTCTTGGTAGTCTCCAAAGAACTGATCATTTTGTGGCCTGACTTTTCTCTGGGGTTGATGCACATTTGGATATGCTCTCTAGTCAAGTCCCATAGACTACAGCAAGCACTCAAGACTTAAGCTCTAATTAAGCTAGGTCAAAGTCCCTTATCACCTCCCCGGATCTCAATCAATTGGGATGCTGCCTTCCTGGGACCAGACCCTGGTTCTTTCCTTCAAGCGCCTTACCCCTTTGTCCAGTGGAACCTTCACGTCCATAGAGAGAGAACCTGTTTCCCTTTTGATCATGGCTGTTCTCAGCTTCAAGAGGAAAGATAATGGTGTTAGTTCCCTGGCTTACACTGGAGGGTGGAAGGCATTGAGCTTTATTGACCAAACTGGAGGTGATCTCTAGGAATATTTTCAGTTCTTCCCTTTTTCCTTTAAGCAGAATACAAAGGAGGGCACATAGGCCTGATTCTAGGTTCAATTCAGCTTATAATTCCAGACATTCACCAAAACAATGCTCCCAACTACACTGATGTATGAGAGAACACAGTGCCATATTACCAAGACATAATTTCTTCTGAATGAGCTACTGACCCCAAATGTCAGAATGAAACACCACTGGAGCTCAGCCTCTGTGGTTTACAGAGATGGCTCATTCAGTTCAGCACTCCCTGAGATTCAGAAAGATAATGCTATGTTGTTATAGTTGAAGAATCTCCCATTACAGAAATTGCTTGTGGTTTGGGCTTGGAAAACCTCTATGGGGAGGAACAGGGTGGCCTCAGAGCTCACAGTACCACAGCTGGCCTGAATACGGGCCATAGAGCTACAACCAGCTCCTCTTTCTCCTGCTTTCCCCACTCACGGTTTCAGCTCGGTCTTCCCACTCCACTTCAGAGAGATCCACACTGTTGTAGTTAGGTTTGGGTTTCAGTTTCTTCCCATCTCTGTACTGAAGTGGGCAGGTCAGGAAGAAAGACATGAGGTTAAAACATAAGGCCCTGCTATAAAGTCTTACAGATATATTCATAAAATAAAAGAATCTCAGTGATTCTTTAAAGGTTATCTAGGCCAACTTTCCATCTGATGCAGCATTTCCCTTCTCAACATTTCTAACAGATGATCTCATGGTCTCCGAGTGAGTATTTCCCATGATGAGGAGCTCCCTATTTTTTGAGTCAGCTTGTTGTAGTTTTGAACAGCTTAATTGTTAGAAAGCTCTTCCCCATACAGAAGATATGTTTACCCATTGGTCTTATTCTTTCCCTGGAGCTGCACATGATGTTTTCCACCTGAAAATTCTTGAGATTTTTGAAGGTGCTTGTTACTCTTGACTTCACTTCTACAGGCTAAACATTCTCAGCTGATACCTCAGCTCTACCTCAATATGCTCCACTTTGTCCATGTCATTCCAAAAATGAAGTGCCCAGGAAGAAATTCAATATTTCAGATAGGTTCAGACCAGTGTAGTGTGGATGTACCTTTGTGGACCCAAATATCATAAGGCTTTGACTTCTGCCTCTGATTCTACTGGGTTTTCAGGGCAGCTACACTGCCCTAATAGTCCCAATAGTCTTCAGTCAGTTAAGTGCTCTTGCCCTTTCTCACGTGGTGCACCATTAAACTACATCTTTTTAGTATTATGCTTAAGCATTGAATATTTTGCAGAACTTTCCATGCATCCTAATATATTCATCTTGTTAGTTTCAGCCCATTGTTTAGAAGAATACTGCCTGAATACTAATTTCCTCCCTTAATGTATTATCCATACCTTCCAGACTTGGTGTCATCTGGTTTCTATGTTTTCATCTTGTTGATAGAATTCTTGAATGGGATAAAGTCAAGAGCAGACAGATTCTGCAGTGTCTAATAAAGACCTTCCTCCAGCTTGACATAGAGCCATTCATTAATCAAGTCTTTGAATGTTGCCATTTTTTGGCCTTGACTTCCCTCCGTCTCTGCCTCCCTCTCTCTGATACCAAGACAGATATCATCAAGGTATCTGCTACTAGGCTGGCAGCACTTCCGAGGTTTAGTTTAATAATAGATCAAAAAAGGAAAGAGGATGGTTTATTATCAGGGTAAATTAAGAATTAATCAGAGGGTCTACTTTTAGCAGAATGAGGCCCCGAAGATGTTTGAAAGGTTGAAGTCCCTTATCATGGTGTGTCTTGCTTCTGCCAGTTCTTTTCTTTTTTCAAGAAAGTGTCACCTTATTTCTGGCCTGCCTGGGAGATTTGCATGATAACAACCCCACAACATCCTTCCTTCACTCTTGTCCTTTTTTCTCCCCACTCATGCTTGGATGGTGCTCCTGTTCCTGGCCTTGGTGATGCTCCTGCTCATGGCAAACAGCACTGCCCTGCCATCTTTTACACCAGATCTGATGCAACACTCCTCATTCACTATTTTCTAACTCCTGATGATACCTGAAAGATCATCTTTAGCTCCTCTTACTAAAACCATAGTTCCACTTAGTATAACTTGGAGCATGGTTTCAGGCCAGAAGTATGGCTCCTGATCCTCTTTCAGTTATTACTAGGCAAATCCTCTATTATTTTTATTTTTAACTTAATTATCATTCTCCTTAATACCTACCACAAACTGATAATGCTTTCCTTAGGAATCTCATTATGGAGGCTTTACATAATGTTTGTTATGTAATAATGTTCTACATGGTATTTTTCTCTAATCATTTCATTTGTGTAAGTCTATTTGTGTATACTCTATTTCTTTAATTAGATATAGCTTTCTGTTTATAGTATTCTCAGAGCATTATAAGGTCAGGCACCCAGTAGGTTCGCAATATTAACTGATTGGTTGAAGTCTTACTTTCATCTAAATTATATAAATGGTGACAGATGAGTTTAGTACCAGTGCCCTTTGATTTTACAAGTCAGCTCCATGATTGACACATTTTTTTCCCTAGTGAGTCATCTTGTTGCCACTGGGACTGCCCCCTACAGAACCCACGGTAGAGGTCAGTGACTTATTATGGATTCAGATGCTTGCCTAGTAGAGTCTGAATTGGGAAGACAAAATGGCTTCCAGTGTGCCCTGATTCTCTATTACGAACTTCTATAGTTTGCCTTAAATTGCTCAGTTAGTTGCTTTATGGACACTCGGTATCTATCTGAACTGGAATAGAATGGAAATGTGGCTTAGACTGGAATTGGAATGAAATGTGGCTTAGACTGATTTCTCCAAGTGGTACCTGGGCCAGATGAGCCCCTAGTAAATTCTCACAAAGGTACTCTGCTTAGGTATTGTTTTTAGCTGCCATCTCAATTCAGTGTGAGGCTTTAAGGGGAAGGGGCTAACTTCCTGTAGGACCTAACTCGCTTCCTCCTACTCCCCAGAACAATCACACAGAAAGGTGTGGCCATTGTCATCAAGAGCAGCCAAGTGTCTGGTCCAGGGGCAACAAGGAGCTCCCAGCCCTGGAGGCAGAATTTTCAGATAAAATGATGCAACTTTTTTGGCCATCAGTTGTTCTGTTGAATGCATGTGAAAGTGCCCCCAGACCCATGCATCAGGATAGAGGAAGCTAGGAAGAGGCAGGAGTGCTCAGGAACATATCAGCTCAAGACAAACTCTGAGGAGCCTCAGCTTTACTGCCTCCCACCTCTCATGAGACGCGTTCATGGTTTTAACTGGTTTTATGAACTATCCCCAATTCCCATATAGTTAAAATCCCAATGCAAATAAGATCTGTACCTACCAGTGGTCGGAGGTCAGGATGTGAGAGAATGTAGCCATTGTTAGTATTCAAAAAGGCATATCCATGCACTCCGAGCTGCCAAAACAACAGGGATTGAGGGACGTCAAACCTGTTGTTTGGGCTGGAGAACTGAAGCCGGACAGCGGTTGGACTGCAGGACTGTTAAAGATAGCAGCTCACAGCAGTGGATTTTTCAAATAGGAATATAACTGAGCCAGTGCCATGTTTCTATCCATTAATTTTGAATTCCTTTCTAAGTTTTACTGTTTGTAGCAGCCTCTTCCCTACCACATGCTCTGGGTGCTTTGATGATGTAATCTCATTTATTTCCCAAACAGGACTGCATGACATGGAGGAGTAGATTGAAAATTTAGGCACCAGGAAGGGAAAGAACTTGCAGAAGGCCACAAAGCAAGTCAGAGATGGTGGTGACATAGGGTCCCAGAAACCCAAACTTCTGCCACCAGGCTCAGGGTCAGTACTTCTCTGGGGAGTGGGATGGTGGAGCCCATCCCAACTCTGGGCTTGGCTGCACTGCCTGCAGAGAGACCCCTGAACTTGGTAGGGCAACTCCTAGGGAGCCTGTGACCCCCACTCAGGCATCTGATCCAGGCTCACCTTGTACCGGGGTGCCAGCTTCATCAGCTCACTCAGGGCCACATCAGAGCCCACCACACCCAGAAGAATGCCATGGGATCGCTGTTAAGAAAAACACCTGGATTAGGGGGAGACCTGGCTTCCCTGTGCACAGGGCCAACTGGACCTTTGGCCTTCCCAGAATCTGGAAGAGGAAGCCACTTCCTTATATGACCTTCCTCTGCAGTTGGATATTAGGCTGAGCTCTCTGGAATAAAAATCTAGAACCTACCAGAAGAGGCCCCAGGAGTCATCTCAGCTGCAGGGAAGATTAATTTCCACTATTAATATTTAAATTGTAATATTTAAAAGAAATACAAAGTTGAATAAAATATTAATTTTCATAGCAGAGGCTGAGTGTCAGAATATGTGGGACCATAATCTATGGTTGCTCTGAACACACAAAGCTTATAAGGAAACATTTTCTGACCAGATGGAAGATGGAAGACTCTTAAAAGTCCTTCACCAGAGGCCTCTACAAATTAGAGGCTGCCCAAACTGGTAGGCTAAGTGTTGTTTTGCCAGAGGTTGGCAGGTAACTTTTCTAGCCTTATATCCCTGGAGCAGTGGTCCCAAGTGCAGATACATAAGACAACCCCAAAATGACAAAGCAGAATCACAAGGTGAGTTTGGGAAGTATGGACCCCACTGCACCTCTCACCCTCACCCCTCTCTCAACCAAGAGATTCTGATATAGCTGGTTGGGGATAGGGCTTGGAATCTAAATATAAAACCCTGCTGAGGTGGTTCTGTGCCCAGTCAATCAAGAACCATTGGTCTAAAGATGCCAGCCAGGGGCCCAATGTCTAAAATCTGTTGCAACTTCTCAGAGAGTGGCCACTCACTGTTTCATTCTTTTTGCTGAAGACCGGCATGGCCACAGTGGTGAGGAGCATCAGGCTCTGTGTCTGCGAAGTGAAGAGCTGTCAGGAAGGAAAGAGCAAAGGATAGAGAGCTCAGAGTCCATACTATAGAGGACCCACAGTCACCAATGTCAACTATCACTGAAGTGTCACCTTCCAACAGGAGGAAGAAACCACAAGTGAGTTTCCCCTTCTCTGCAAAATGAGAGCTGGCAGAAATGATGGAGGAGAGAGGTGGACTGGAGAGGGGACCAGGCCAGTGTCACTTAGCAACTATAGTCCTAAGCCAGGACAAGTGTAAAACCCCAGAGCCCACAACCCAGCTCCCAAACATGCTCACAAAGGCCTCTTGTCTCAGCCATGCCAAGGATCAGCATGAGCCATGGAATGGACCCAATGCACGCATGCCCAGAAATCTCTGCTACAGACCCAAGGTTGGCACAAATGACAGCCCAGGGCAGTTAAGATGGAGAAGGACACTGACACTGAGCCACCTGCAAACACAAGTTCATGCATGAGGAAGCACAGCTCAAGGGCAGGCCATGGTGTAGTTGTAGCTGACCTTAGGGTCTCCCAAAACACATGAGACAGACCTACAACTTCTTCCTCATTCAGAACGCTATGGCCACATCATTCACTACTTCAAAAATGGCCCTCCTCCTCACTGCCTCATCTCACTGTGCAGGCTCCTTCAGCCTCCTTGGAAGGGGCTCTGCACAGGCACCCCACTTTATCATTAAGACAGGCCCTCACAGGTGGCATTGCAGGTATGTTTAATATGTGTGATCTTTATCAGGATCAACCAACAGATGGTGCTGAGCCATGGACATCTATAGTATACTTTCTTGGAGAATGAAGAACTTTTTAAAAATTGAACATATTTGACATATAACATTGTGTAAACTTAAGGTGTTGCTTTGATACATTTATGTATTGTCATATGATTGCCATTGTAGTGATATTATTTATATTATATAATTATAGTATGATATTGTCTATATTCATTATACTGTGCACATGTCACTAACCATCAAATCTCTTCCCCTTCCTCATCTGATTTTTCACTTAAGAGTTTGGAAGTAAGATTTTCTGAAAGTGAGTGGTTTCAGTTAACCAATGTTTTAGTAGCTACTGGAACCAGGAGGACCCTGGCGTTGGTCAAGAGAATTCAAGGAGCAGCCTGGGTCCCTGATGACCAGGAAGCTCCTTATCAGCTCTGGGCTGGCCACCTCTTAAGTTCTTTTACATGAGGGAGAAGTACATTTTTCTCTTATTTAAGCCACTATGTTCAGGTCTCTCTCAATCCCAGTCTGAGACATTACCACTGAAGCAGGTGGCTATATATGTGATATGATTTGGGAAGTGCCAGGAAGGTCCCTCTTGCCCCCACACATATCATCCACTTTTGTTATCTATTCCTTTGTGTATGTCACTGCAACCCATGGGCAGTCTCTGAAAGTGCAGGAAGGGGAGCGCCTGATGAAGGCATAGTATTTTGAATTACTGGTTGGAAACCTTTCTTCTTGAAACAAGTAGGAGAGAAGGACCATGAGGGAGGTAAGAACAATGGGAAGAAGGGATTGTGTGGTTGTGGAAAACTGGGGGTTCCACTTGGAATTGAAGCAGAGGTGATCCATCCATGGAGACTAGCCTTGGGCAGGTCTGCTCACGGGATTTCTGCACCTTTGGGGTTAGCATACAGGCAATGGGCCTGCTAGTGGGCTGAGGGTATTCACCCCTTCACACCATCTCCTGAGGAGGTTCTCTGCTCACCCCTCTCCTTGCCCAGGAAGTTATTTCTTACTCTCTGAGGTCCCTAACTCTGGAGCAGGGGCAGGCCCCCACCTTGCTGTCCATGTAGGCTTCTGTCCAGGTGATGTCATGGTCATGGTTGATGACCATGGGGCGGCTGAGCACATGCAGGTACTCCATCACATTCTCCTGCGCATCCGCCAGTGTGGAAATCTGTGTGTAGTAGCCTGGCAGAGAAAAGGATTGTGTGGTTGTGGAAAACTGGGGGTTCCACTTGGAATTGCTTTTCAGGGCCCATGTATGCCCCCTCAGCTGCTCTCAGCTTACACGTAGGTTGGCCCCTCACTGGGAGCTGCCCTGGGCCGCAGGGAACTACTTCCCCCAAAGTTGTGCCCTTTCACAAGGGCAGCTGGAGGCCAGTGGTGCTGCCTCAGTCCAGGATAACTCTGGGGTGGGGGAGTCTCAGTCCAGAGATGCCACAGGAGCAGGAGGGGCCTAGTGGCCTGGTTTCCCTCTCACAATAATGCCCTCTTCACTTCCTTACATGGTCATCTCCCAAGAGGACCCTCTCCTGCAGGCAACTCTGTCTTGGAGTCCATTTTCAGGGAGTCCAGTCTAAGACAGTAGCTGGGTGCCCCCTATCCTCCCTATCTCTGACCATTGTCCCTCCTTGGTTACAGGGAGGGGTATTATAGCCTTTTTGTTGTAGCCACAGTGATATTTAAAAGAGCAAATGCCTTATAAGGTTATTAATGATACATGTTTACCTGTCTGATCTCATCACATATCACCTCCCACAAAACATTCATTCCAATCTCTAGGAAGTGAAAATGCTTTCCATTCCCAGAATACCTTTTATCTCAGACCCTTTGAACATGTTCTTCATTCTGTCTGGAACACACTTCAGTGCTCTCTCTGTCTGGCTGACTCCTATCATTTTTTATTGTCACAGCATAGACACTTCTTCCTTTAGGAAGCCCTCTTTGTCACCTCCAAATGGGGGAAGTGCCTCTCCCATCACTCTCCCAGCCCCTGTAAGGTCTGTGCCCTTCTGTCCTTACAGTGCATTTCAGATTATATCACTACTGATGACTTGTCTGTTTTCTCTGCTGGATAGCAGCAAGAGCAAGACTGACTCTGTCCTGACCACAATTTGGAAACTTTGAGAGGCACCACAGTACATGCACAATAAACTTTGGTCGAATCAAGAGGGACTTAAGTTGGCATTGCACAGTCCATGTCTTTGGCTCTGGCCAGAGACAGATAAGGACTGCATCCAAAAGATTATTCTAAAGAAAATGATGGCCCTCTGCTTTTTTTCTGGAAGCAGAACCAGAGTAAATGGGCTTTGTTTCCAACAAGAGGAATGGAGGTTAGATATAAGAGAGAACTGACATTTAAACTGCGGGTCTCACCCCTGCATCACTCTGTCTATATTGTGATTCATACTGGCTTTATTTGAAGAGGGAGTTTTCTCTTCTGCAAACACTGGACAGATGACCTCCCAGTTTCATTTCAGGTGAATTTATGACTTAGATTCCCGCAGGGGTAATCATGTATTTACTCAAGGTTTTCCCGGGGCAATCCACATTTAGTTAAAAGGAGGGGCAGATACTGTCATCTTGATGCAGTACTTTTGTAAGGCCTCGATGCAGGAGCCAGGGCTCAGAACCTCCAATGACTGGGTGCAGGCGGAAGGAGCTCTGCTCACATACCACCTACCTTTGTTATTGCATGCAATCCACTTCATGCGGTCAGCGAAAGCCACTTCTCTTCCAATCAGATAAGTGAAAACTCGAACCTAATCCACAAGATACAGATGCACTCAGCAGTCATAGATCCTGGCCATCAGTACTGTTAATATTATTTATGTGAGTCTTGGATGTCAGGTCAAGCATTTTGCTGACTTTGGGCTCTCCACTCTTATCCTTTTGACCAGAAAGGACCGTGAGGCCAGGCAGCAATGGGACTTGCCAGGGCCATGGTGATATGGGCCAGGTATAGGGTGGAAAGTCACAGCCTGGCAGTTTTCATCTGAACACCACATCTGGTCTCTCACCCTGAACTCTCTCTCATATGAGTCCTCTGTGGCTAGGGTCACCATAATTTTGGAATGCCAATCTGGGACATACTGTCTGAATTTACTAATATGTCTAATGGGACAGGACATTTGAACTCAGGGCAGGCCTGTTTTTTCTGGGCACCACTGGTTATCCCATGTAGGCAGTAGGGGAATGCTTCCCCTGGCCTTTTCCCTTGCCCCCTTGACCTCCACCAGAAGGGTAACCTTGCGGTCAGGCCAGTTGTACTTCTCAAATACTGGCTCATAGTCCTCCACGGCTCCATCACTGATCAGCATGATGGCCTGATTGCAGAGGCTTCCTTGCCGGGCCTCTTGGAACTGTGTGGGGAAAGGGCAGGCAACATGACTGCAGCCCAACAACTGCCCTCCCCACACCTTCACCCCATCTCCTAGCCCTTCACTCTCCCCCAGCTTCACCAGGTGTGGGTACCTGATTCAGGATCTGGAAGGCTTCTGTCAAGGCTTGGTTCACAACCCCCACACCCTTGACCATTAGTTCATCTACCAGCTGTTTGAAATGCTGTCATGGGTAAGAAATTAGAGGACGGTCAGTTGATTGACAGGCAAGGTCTTAATGTAGAGCTGTTTGCCCAGAACATGACTGCAGGGTCCATCTCTTCATGATCCAGCTAATTTCATGGATGGACCCTACAAAAGATGTTTCTTAAATATCCCCAAGATAAACAGAGGGTGTAAATGGCTGGGTGCAAACATATCCCCACTACTGGAAGGAAATGCCAAATGTGAGCCCATTTGGTGCAGGGAGGACAGTCCACACAGACCTGCTGGGAGCCAATGCCCAAGTCCCCAGCATCCTCAGCACCCAGCCCAACATAACTCAGTGGTGAGCATTTCACTGGAGAAACCATGGAGGCCATCAGGGGCTCCAGTGTCCAACCTGGGGCGTGGATTCAAGAAGAAACCAAACTCAAATTCTCCAGTCACAGAAAGAAGGATCTGTGACATGCAAACTTTTCCTTTTAAAAAAAGTTACCACATCCTTTCCTCTTTGGCCTTTGAGAAAGACTCAATCCAATGGGTTTGAGCTTCTCTGCCTTTTGGGGAAGTTCTTCATCAAGACTGATACAGTGGAAAGGCCCACAGAGGAGGCAAAGAGGGAAACTGAGTCTTGGATAATCCACAGAGTGAAAAAGCAGTTCTAAGTAATCAGATTTCCCTTGGATGTGAGGTCTCTTTTTGCTCACTATTTGTTCTGATAAGCAGGTAGCATATTTATGAGGCAACTTCTTGGGTGTATTTACATGGGTAAGTGCTTTGCCCTCTTTCCAAGTGCCTGGGAATAAGTAAAGGGGCCAATCAGGCAGTCTGTTCAGGTGACTGCCCACCATCCTAATCAAGTAGGGGCTCAGAAGGATCAGGCACTCACCTGATCGTACACACTCACCTCACGATTGTCTCGATCTGCCTGGACAAGGATTCCTTTAAAACAAGGCTCGATATAATGGATGTAGTCACTGTACTGCAATTGCAAAGGGCAGAGGGGGTAGAAGAACAGATAGGGTCAATTGGGAAGCTCAGGCAATTCACAGGTTACCTAGGCACCTGTGTAATATTATCTTGGGGTACCCTATGCTTCTGGCAGTTTTTCTGAGTAGAGAGAAGGGAGTACAGAGAATAGTGGGGCCTTAACTCCAAAAATTCTCCTCAAATCCTGGTCTTGGTCTTCTCAGGTGGCTGAGTGATGTCCATTCCCAGAACACACAGAGGACCTGAAGGTACTAAGAGAATTCTTTTGGTCTCCACCCGTAGGACCTAGACAAAGTACCTTCCACAAGAATTCCAGAGCCTTCTAGTTCTTCTGTGTTCAGACCCCTCCCCAATGCCTGGGTCTAGGGATTAGGAACTGCATTCTTTTACCTTTTGCCTTGCATTTATAATCAAGATCCTCTAGCTGTCAACAGGAAATGGGAAAGAGAGAAATAAATTCTGCCCTCTTTTTCTTAATCTCTCTATTTCCCTATAGTTAAAATTCAAATCTTCAAGATGTCTTTAATCTACTTCTGTTTAAATACGAAAGGGAGAGAAAGGGAGATGATGGTGACATGGTGGTAGGAATGCACACAGGTTCTAGGGCAAGTGCTGAGGTGTTCTGGGAGATGGTCGGGAACAAATGTTTCTCCTGCCTCTCCTCCCCAAAAGCAGGAGAAAGGTTGGGAGAGAGGTGTGGCAGGCTTTGCAGGAGGAGCAGAAGCACACTCCCATTCGTGTAGAGGAATGGGTCCTATCCCTGTAGCTGTCTTGTCACTGCTGCAGGTCCTGTCTAGGGATGGAAAGGTGGTGAAGTTGGTGAGGGCAGCGTCCAGGGGTGGTTTAGGTGGGTAAATGTTGCAGGACTCAGGGGAGCAGTTCAGAGTTGAGAAGGGCCCTTCTTACCCCCAAGATGAACATTTTGAAGTTAGATCATTTTGCCTTGGTATTTCTTTACTAAATACATAAATTCCATTGAAGATAAGCATTTCACAATGTGACAAGCTGATGGAAGAAGTTTTGGATCAGGTGGCCTTCAAATTGTTGCCCTAAAGGTGTCAGTCAACTGCCTCCTTGGAGGGCTGAACTCGTCAGCTCTCTCGTTGCATTGAAAGCATTCTCCTGACTTGTTTATCTTCCCATTTTTTTTCTGTTTCACCCCTCTCCATTAATTTTATAGGATGGGCAGAGCTATCCTCAGGAAGAGTTGCTGTGAAAGCAGGACTAGGGTCTGGTCTCTTTCTAGCCCCCACTACCTATATTCCCCTTCTACTGTGTCTGGATTTGGTGGGATGAAGGAGGTGGGAGTACTGGAAATGTAAAAAACAAGAGCCCAATGCTCACTCATCCTACACATAACAGAGAGGCTGTTCCAGCAATGGGTACCAGTCAAGAGCACATAGATGGGGGTGAGTTCAAGTATTTGCTCAGGGCCAGTACCTCTTAATTTTTATTCTCAGACTCATCTGAGAAATCAATGAAATCTGTGGAATCAGAAAAGTGGACGCACAAAATTTTACACAGAAACTCTGTAGACCTCTTGAAGCCCATCCTTGGTCCAACCTTAGGTTGGAAGCCCCAGCTTCAGAGAAAATAATCATTCAACAGTATGAAGCATCAAGTGATTGTATGTGTAGGTCATTCTAGTGTAGACTGAAAAGTTTTTTTTTCTGGGGAGAGCTATTCTAGAACAGGAAGGCACATTTACCGCAATGATATTAACAAAGTCATTCTCCCCCAGTGTGTCCAGGATGGTGGAGATAGTGTGCTTGGCAATAGTCATCCGCAGCCCCTTCATGCTGCCACTCGTATCCACCAAAATCACTATGTCCTTGGGAGTAGTAGCAGCTTGTATGTACCTTTAACAGAAAGAAAGCACAGGTCAGTAATGGGAAAACTAAACCCAGAAAAACCACCCGAGTCTCTAGTTATTTCTATTCAGACTGCGGTTCAAGTGTACCCAAGGTTCAGGTCAACAATCCATCAACGCCAGCTTTTATCATGTCCCATAAACATTCAGCATAGTTCTAAAGGCATTTGGGGGTCAACAGTTAGGAATGTGCTCATCTAATGGACCAGGTGGGAGGAAGGTTCGGTCCTGGTGGTAAGCTGTGTCCTCTTTATTTTGGACCAGCCAGGGTCCTGGAGGGGAAGGCAGCAGGAAGGGAGAGAGAGCTGGATTTCACCCTGAGACTCTGTTATAAATCTTCCAGAGGAGGAGTGTGGAGGGAAAGGAGAATCTGGCAGAGGGTTGATTTGGAGACATCTCAATGTGCTGGAAAAAGATTTGGGGTAATAAAGACAATTGTAATGATTTCTGGAGCAAGGGCAGGTGCAGAGAAGAGAAAGACAACGGGCAACTCTTCCTGCTTTTGCACTGGGTTCAGGTTCCACACACCTGAGGCCCTTGGCTGGTGGTGGGGGTAGGGCAGGGACTGGAGGAAAACTAGGTGAAACCCAAAGATTATAAGAGACATGTCAGCACCACAGACCTTTCCCCTGGATCTCTTACCAGCCACGATTTCTGCAGTCGAAGGCAATGACTCCATTCTCATCAGGTATCCATTTGATGCCTGGGGAAATAAAGGCTGGTCCTTTCACCAGTTTAGTAAAGAGCACTGGTTGGGCAGTGATGTCCAGTTTGGCCATCCCCAGGTCAAGGCCAGCAGTGGACCTGGGCATCAGGGTTTGGAACCACTAGATCCACCCTGTAAACTGAGGCAGCAGGCAAGGAGGAAGGCCAACTTATGAAGGGATATCTACCACACACACTGTCCACACCCATAGTTGGGGTTACTTTCACAGGTAGGCCCCCCAAAATGTGATACCTGGCACTCATTTGTGACTGAACATAAAGCTTCACATGTAGAAGGGAAGCTTGAAGTTAACATCTACTACCATCAGCAAAGCATGGACAGAGCAGTAAACAGCCAGGTACTCTGATCTCTAGCCCATCTGCTTTACTCATCTTAATTAAACTCACTGGGAGAAGTGACTGGCTACAAGATTGTAAGCTCCTTGAAGTCAGGGATTCCCAGTAACCAGCACGTGTCTAGCATAATACCTAGCAGAGCCCAATAAATGTTGGTTACATGAATGAAAAATTAATGAATGAGTATGAAAGGTCTTGCCTTGAGCACTAGCAGAATGCTTTGGTCTTATTCATCTGATCAAAAACTTGGATAAATGTACAGAAAGCACAGATAACACTGACATGATCAATGATAGAATCTCTTTTGAAATATTTTAATGATTAGAAACAGTGGGTTCAAAATAAGGAGATTAAAAATAACAGGTGAAACTGTAGTTGGTTATGTTTGGGCTAGAAAAAAAGGTTGTTTTAGTATCATGAATGTCTAGAAGCTCCAAGGGATTGTCCTGTTCAATAACAGACTTCAGATGAGATACACCCTTTGAGGCATCGCTGGTCTCAAAGGTAGGAGATGTTTTCAGAGATCATGCCCCCCAAACCAGACAAATGACAGCAGAGTTCCAAGAGTGAGGGGCAGGGGCCCAGGCAGCCAGGAGCCAAGGCCTGGAAGGAAGAAACAGGACCAGAGCATGGTGGGAGCTTGAGTAACAATAGCTCTGATGTAGATCTGCAGACAGCTGTGAGAAGTAGCATCCTCCAAAGGACACATTCCTATAGCAGCAGCACAGGTTTAGGGAATCTGATCCTTAGAACAGTAATGAGGAGGAGAAACTGTGTCTAAGAGTCTCAGTTCTGAACCAAAACCCTAGAAGAGAGTTTTAGTGGTCCTGGTGGGGATACCCTCAACTCCAAGAAGAAACAGAAGTGGTCCTCTTGGGTGGAAGCTTGCCTCTTGAAGTGATATGGCCTCACAGGCAAAGATGGCCAAAAACACGAGAAACAGTCAGTGTGAGTGAGAGGCAGCAGAGGCAAGAACCATCAGCTGTAGCTTCCCAAGGATTACAGGTGTTGGAACTGTCAAATACAAAGTAGAAGATGGCTGTGTCAGAGAAATCATCAGGAAGAATGAATAACAAGAGTGATTAGGAACAAAATAATAGCCTTAAGAATATGGAACATTTTACTAAATGTTGAAAAAATGTATAATGGATTATAGTCCAAAAAATCATTTGAAAGATTCCTTCAGAGGCTAGAATGAGAAGGTCTAATATATGTCTGGCTGGGGCTATAGAAAGAGAAAAGGCAGAGCACGAGGAAAGATGATGGTCACAGAGCTGATGTTGGCCAATGCTCTAGGACTGAGAAACAGTCCGAATCCAGAGATCTAGAAATAGATATGCACAACATATCCCAAGCAGGATAAATAAGATATCCACATGTAGACACATAATAGTGAAACCACACAACTCCAAGGGCAAATACATTATATACATACATACATACCTTGAAAATAGCCAGAAAAGCTAGAATACTTACAAAGGAAGAGCAGTTAAACTGATAGCAGATTTTCACAACATCAATGGAAGTCAGAAGACAGTAGAAACACAGTTTTTTAAGGTGTTGAGAGAAAATAATTTCTAATTTAGGAATGCATTCCCGGCCAAACAATCATTAAAAATACAACAGTTTTGGTAGAAAACAACAGTGTTGTTTTCTGAAATCTGCTTCGGGATTTCTAGTTCCTCTGTGCTGTTATTTATTGCAAACTATTTCTCAGGAGTGTGTCATTAAATGCAGGCTTAGTCACTCGTCTCCAAAAAGAAAAAAAAAAGGACTTGGTCTTTTCTGTTTAAGTGAGATGACAAGAAGAAATGATATGTGTAACTTGTAAAAATAACAAAGGATGAATTAAAAAGCAAAACAAAAAAGTGGGGGTAAAGTAAAATGGTTATAGATAAACAAAGCGGGAGCCGTTTACCAAGAGATCCACCAGAAAGGAACTTCTGACATTTACTACAAGAAGGAAAAGGATCTTGAAAAGACAGTTTGAGATGCATGAAGGATTGGTGGGTAAATAAAATAGTAAACAAAGAGTCGTTCCAAATAGGCAATGTTTGTTTCAAGTAACAGCAATAGTATCTAATTTGTGGGAATAAAAAAAGGGATCTATTACATGGCAATGGAATGGAAGCCAAGGTGGAAGAAGTAGATGTAAGCACAAGAGTCCTAAAGCTCTTTTTCGACTGGAAGGAGAGTAAAAATATTATTTAATTTTAACATCACGTGTTAAGTGTGCCTGACAATTGTGGGGGTAATTACTAAAAGAAACAGAAGTTCCAAACTGATAGAAAAATAGAGAAGTAATGAGGGAAGGGGATATTTATCATAAATGCCAATCTCTGAAAAAGACAAATAAGGGGAAAGAAGAAACATAAAAATAAAAGGACAAATAAATTTAAAACTCATATAATAGCATGTTTAAAAATATCAATACAATAAATGCTTAACTTGCCACCAGTAAAAGAGATTGTCAGTCTGGATAAAAATTGAAAAGCTATGAGCTATTTTCAAGATATATGATTAAAGGAAAATGACACAGAAGGTTGGAAGTAAAGGGAGGCAAAAAACATATAACACCCAAATACTAACTAAGAACAAACTGGTATCACTCTATGGATATGAGACAAAATTGACTTATAACAAAAAGTGTCAAGCAAACATAAATCAGCAAAGATATAGAAAATTTAAACAATACAATTAATAAGCTTGATTAACAACATATGCAGAAATTTTCATCCAACAATTAGAGCACACATATTTTTCTCAAGTACACATGGAATATTTATAAAATTTGATGATGTCTCAACTAATTCCACATAAACTGGAACCACAATACCATGTTTTCTGATTGCAAATAAACTGAATTAGAAATTTATAATAAAAAGATAAATATAAAATCCTTATATATTGAGAAATTTTATAAATTTTTAAAAATTTTATTTTATATACATACAGAATTTCAAGCAAGCTCCATGCTCAGTATGGGGCCTGACACAGAGCTTGATCCCATGACCCTGGGATCATGACCTGAGCTGAAATTGAGAGTAGAATTCTCAACCAACTGAGCCACCCAAGTGCCACTAAAATGTACTTTTAAATAACTAAAAGATCAAAGAAGAAATTACAGGGAAATTTAAAAATATTTAGAAGCAAATGATAATTTAAACACCAGCATGACACCAAAAACACAGGCAATAACTTTTGTGTATGAGAGGACACAACCAATAGAGTGAAAAGAGAAAACAGAACGGGTGATATCTGCAAATTATTTATCTGATAAGAGGCTAATATCCACCAAATATAAAGAACTACAACTCAAGAACAACAAAAGCAAACAATCCAATTCAAAAATAGGCAAAAGACTTGAATAGACATTTCTCCAAAGAAGACACACAATGGCCAATAAGCACATGAGAAGATGTTCAACACCCCTGCATTAGGAAAATTCAAATCAAAACCATGATGAGATACCATTCTCATCCTTAAGATGGTTATTCTCAATTTTGTTTTGTTTTAACATAACAAAGGTAGGGAGGGATTGGAACCCTTGTGCATTTGGTAGAAATGTAAAATAGTGTAGTTACTATGGAAAACAGAATGGAAGTTCCTCCAAAAATTGAAAATAGAATTGCTATATGACCCAGGAATTCCATATCTCAGGACACACCCAAAATAAGCAAGAGCAGGGTCTCAAGTAGATATTTGTACATCCCTATTCATAGTAGCATTATTCACAATAGCTAAAATGTAGAAGCAGCAGCTCAAGTGTCCATCTACAGATAAATGAATAAACAAAATGTGATCTATCATACAATGAAATATTATACAGCCTTATAAAGGATGGAAATTCTGACACATGCTACAACATGATGAATCTGGAGGACATTACACTAAGTTAAATAAGCCAGGCATAAAAAGACAAATATTGTAGGATTCCACTTATACAAGGTACCTCGAGTAGTCAAATTCAAAGGGACAGAAATAAGAATGATATATATATCAATTATAATTCCATTTTGTAAGTTAGGGTGGTAAACTTTATGTTATATGTATTTTACTATAGTTTAAAAATTTTTAAAACTACTACTAACCACATCTGTGAGATGCAGCAAAAATGGAGCTTCTAGGGCCAAGGTATTTCCATAAACACTTATTTTAGGAACAAAGAAAGGCTTAAAATGAAACCAAGTATGCAATTTAATAAGAAAAACTGCAGAATATATTCAAGGAAAGGGAAAAGAGGAGATAAGGTAGAGCTGAAACAGATGACATGGAGAACAAAGAAGCAATAGAGAGAAATCCACGAAGACAAAAGATGATTCCTGACTAACAAAATAGAGAAACCAATGGCAGGATAATAAAGAAAAAAATAAGTAATACTCTAAATAAAAGGAAAAATACTTATAGATTCAGCAGAGATTAAAAAGATGATAGAATAATAGCTTTTTGGAGATAGTTTTGAAAACTCAGATGAAAGGGGGTGATGCTTAGAAAAAAGTATTTTACCAAATTAAGAAGAAATAGAAAGCCTTATTAGTCTTGCAAGTATTAAATATATTGAAATGGTAGTTTAAAATATTCCCATAAAGAAAACATCAGGTCTATATGGTTTTAAAGAGGAACAAACTTTGAAGGGAAAGATCAGTCTAACTTATTAAAATACTTCCAAAAAAAAAAAACAAACAGAAAAAGAGGGAATACTTCACAGTTTATTCTATGAAGCAACTATAATTTTGAAAACCAAAGGCAGTACAAGAAAAAAATTTACAAGACCATTTCATTCATGAGTGCAAAAAATCCTAAACAAGATCATTAATAAACTAAATCCAGCAATGCACAAAAGACTAATTTACTATGATCAAGTTACATTTTCTTATAAATGTAAGGATGGGTTAACATTAGAAAAGTCAACAGATGGACAAAAGTCATAATAGGCATTTCACAGAAGAAGAAATACATACAACACATGAAGAAGGAGATACTCAGCTTCACAAGTGATCAAATGCAATGCCAGACCAGTAAAATATCATTTTATACTAAAGTGTTATTAATAAAAACTTTTAATGTTTAATAATACCCAGGGTTTGAGAAAATATGGATCAATAGACTCTGTTATTCATGACTGGTGGGAATATAATAATACACGTACTTTAGAAAACAATTTTGCACTTTCTTATCATAGTAGAACAGTCATATATCTCAGAACCTAGCAATTCCATTCTAGGGACATGCCTAAGAGAAACTCTCAGAATATGTCTAGGAGACATGTATAAGAACATTCATAGCAATACTGTTCTTAAAAGGAAAAAAAAAAAAACAGAGAAGAAAAACAAACAAAAAACTGCAAATGACTCAGGATCAGGAGGATGAATAAACTGCTATATTGGCCCCTAAGAATATGACACAGAAAAAAATGACAAAGTACAGATACAGACAACTCAGATGAATCTTGCTAGTATAATACTGAATGAAAAAGCAAGCTCTGAAAGTCTATGCTCAAAACCAGTTTAATTTAAAATTTTAAAAATAAGCAAAACAAAACAATATATTGTTTAGGCAGATGTCTTTGTAAAAATGAGATAAAACTAAATAGCTAAGTAGAGAACCAAAAAATTCAAATAGAGGGATAAGTTCAAAATGCAAGATAGTTGTTACCTGGTCAGTTGAAGGGGGTGAAATTGGGGAGAAGTCAGAGGCGGGCAGAGGTAGAGGAGGTTTGTTAACATTCTAGTTTTTGCATTGTGATGTAAATACAAGTATTCATTAATTATAAATAAAAAATTTAAAAAAAAAACATAGAAATAGGGCTGCATTGACCCATGAGAACAGTGTACCATAATTATGAACGGCCAACCCAATACTGTGCACCTGGGGGCTGATATATATCTATAAGTGTGGATGCGATGTGAGAAGTTGCCCTCCTTCTTTGTAGACTGATATGAGCCATATCTGGTGTTCTGTCTGCACACAAGTTGATGTCTCTGGACGTAGCAAAATATTTTCAGGAATTTGACCCTGGGGAAGATCTGAGGGACATGTGAGATGTCTTCAAGCATTTTAAGGACTGTTCCAAGGAAGAGGGATGAGCTTGCTTGTTGAGGCTCCAGAGAGCAGAGGAAGAAAGTGACTGGTTGTGGATTTGGGCAGAGAAACACGGGCATGCTAAAACCCTGTGATCTCTAAGATCCCTGTGTCTTCCAAAAGAATTGGCTTTTCCAGCTGGGGACACAGAAAAGTCTTTTATAATTTTTTTCTGATTTCTGGTCTGAGAAAAACAGGGCAAATTCAAATCTTTCAGGACAGTGTGTTAAAATATAAAAATGGGTTGAAGTAAAATGCAAACCTTGTGGTAAATGTTTGTTTTCTTTTACTGATGGACAAAGGAGTCTCCCCATGCCATCTATTAAGTCAGTGACTAATCACATACTAACTGGTGGTGGCACTTTGTACACAGTGCTATTGAGCACATCAAGTGAATATGCTCCATTTCTCCAATTAGGATGTAAACTCCTTAAGATCAAGAATTGTTTTATTTTCCTTTGTATTTTCCACAGTGCTTTTCATAGGACAAGAGTTTAATGTGGTCATTTTGGGATGGGTTACTATGGTGTTTGATAGTTTTTTTTCATTCATTCAGTCATTCATTCATTCATTCAACAGCTATTTATTGTAAATGTGCTTATCATGTTGTGAAGGGAGTCAAAATGTGGGTTGGAGATGCTTTTGTATAGGAGGGGGATCCATTCACTGGGAGACCTGAATGCCAGGATCCACCTTCAATGTCTCCATTGCTTTATTCCTAGAGAAGCTCAGAAGACCATGGAGATGCCTCCTGATATTTTTACCTGGATAGATCCTGAAGAATCCAGTGGAGCTGCCAAAATATTGCCAGGTCAATGTTGGGTCTCTCTGGAAGTTCTCCACAAAAACACTATTCAAGGCTTCAGACATGTAGACTCCATTTAAAATGTCTGGGTCTAAAAGGTGAAATTACAGGAAGAACGGCAGAGAAACTAAATCAGAAACAGTAACCCCCTACAGTGCTGTTGTTTACAACTTCCTGCTACATTGCTCTTGGAGAGCCACACTCACACACTCTAATCCAGGAATGCTGTTTTCTCCCAGCCCAAACTGGTGTAGAATACTTTTCCTTGTTCTCCCCAGTCAAGGAGGTTGGAGAATCAGATTACACTCTGCAGGGCTTCTCAGGAAAATGGAGGCAAATCTTTAAAACTCACCAGTATCACCTAATGACTACAAACTGTTAAGAAAGTATGCCAAATTGTGAGGTGGGGCAGGGGAGCTACCTTTGTTGTACACGTTGGTGGGCAGCTGCACGCTGCTGATGGAGGTGTTCACCATCAGGTTGCTGAAGTGTGTATTGGACTCCAGGACAAACTCAGCCCCCAACTCCACGTAATTGCCATTCTCATCCCTCTCGTTGATAAGGACCGCGTTGTAGTAGTTAAACTAGGGGTGGAGGGGAAATAGCACAGAGACAGTGTGGACACAAGAGACGTACAGGGTGAGAGAGAGAGAAAAAGAAATGGCACAGATCAGAGCACTCAGGTGTGAGAGGTGGGGTCAGACAGACTGACAGCATTCATACAAGCAACAACTGTGGAAAATTGAGGCAGTGACCTGTATTACACATATGGACAAATACAGACCCCAGACAGTTGGAGACCATGGTTGATTCACTTGGATTGTGATATAAGTTGTCTAGATTACTGCCTCAGTTCTCCACTTTGCTTAGCATGTGTGGGCATGACAAGATCAGAGCCAGAGAGGGGCAAGTAGAGGTCCAAAGTGAAGTAAAGACATAGAGGCAGCCTCATGGGTACCAACCAATTTTCTTCCATTGTGGAAGGGCTCCTAGGAGCCCAGAGTGGTGGGTCCTAAGAGGTGAGGCTCCTCTCTGTAGGAAATAGCCTGCAACCTGGGCCCGAGGTAGGGTCTGTGGGCCCCATGTCCCTATGAGGAGCCAGCAGTGTGCTTTTTGTCTCTAACATGCAGTGTTGGAGGGTATACTTGGAATGCCACACTTAGAGCCATGATCAGAGCCATAATCAGACCATCTTCCCCACTCTTTCCACACCACCTGATTCACATCTTGAACAGCCCCCTCAGGGCACCCTATGTTCTGCCCCACCCACACCGTAATACTGCTGACTGCAAGAACTTTCTAAAGCACAAATCCAGCTGTGTTCCTCCCCTGCTCAAACCTTTCAGTTTGTGCCATTCCAGGGTAAGCTGAGGCCAGATTCATATCTGCCCACAATCATTTTCTACTCACCATACTCTGGAAATACAGAGCTGACCATTGGCAATTTCTTCAGTCTTGTGTTTTCCTATTTCAGTGTCTTCTTTTCCCTTAGCTTCTCTATGCCTTTTCTGTTCAAATTCCTCTGGGCCCAAGGCTGGTCCAAATGTCATCCTGTGTGCAGGACTTTCTGAGACTCTAACCCTTCCCTTCTGCATTCTTGTGACTCTGTTTACCAACTCTCATGGACTTGTTACATGCCTCATGCTGGAGGTATTTGGTCTATGAGCTTCTTTTGACTTTTCATCTTTGCAGAAGCTACCACATGGTGGTTGGGCAAAAAATGTTTTTGAAATGTCTATGTGCCCTGTATGCCCCCTCCCCAAGTCTTGAAAATTATCTCTCCTACCCGGTCCATAAATCTCTTCTGAAAAGACTGGGGAGCATTTCAGAATCAAACTATTATAGGTTCATACAAATCCTGTGCACATTAAAAGATGGTGCTGGACTTCCCACCTTCCCACACCCCTCTGTATCTTATACTCAGGGGACCCTGGCTCTTGGTGGGGGTTTGGTGATTTGTCATTATACCCTCTCAGCAGCAGGTCTGGGGGCAGGACTCACCACCAGAGATGCATTGAATTCATGGTTCAGGTCAGCCTCCTCAGCAGCCTCTACTAGATTCTGAAGGATGGAAACACAAAGGGGAGAATGAATGGGCAAAACAAGGCCAGTAGGTTTTCAATAATTTCTGCTCCTAAGAATATACCCAAGAGAACTGAAAACATGTACTCAAACACTAACTTGTGCACAAATGTTTATAGAAGCACTATTCACAACAGCCAAAAGGTAAATACACATTATTAAGTGAAAGATGCCAGTCTGAAAAAGCTACCTACTGCATTCCAACTACATGATATTATGACATTATGGAAAAGGCAAAACTATAGAAACAGTAAAAAGATCAGTGGTAGCCAGAGGTTTGTGGGGAGGGAGAAAGGAATAGGCACAAAACGGAGGGTTTGTTTTTTTGGGGGGAGCAGTGAAACTGTTCTGTATGACCTATAACAAGTGCAATGAAAGACTCCAGATATTCAAGGTTACATGCCATATGATTCCACTTTTGTGAAATATTCAAAATGGAAAATTTATTGACAGAAAGCATATTAGTGGTTCCTGGGAGCTGGGGGATGGGGATGGGGAATGAGAGTGACTGCTTAATGGGTACAGGGTTTCTGTCTGGGAGTGATGAAAAGTTCTGGAACTAGACAGTGATGGGAGCTGCAGAGATGCATAGAGTGTATCGAATGCCACCGGATTGCACATTTTAAAATGGTTAAAATGGTACCTTTTATATTATGTGTATTTACCATGATTTAAAAAAAAAGGGAGGTCAAAGTCAGGCAGAGAAGGACAGATATCATATGTTGTCACTCATAGGTCTAACAGGAGAAACCAAGCAGGAGACCATGGGGAGGGAAGGGATGGGGGGAAGAGAGAGAGGAAGGGAGGCAAATCATGAGAGACTCTTGAATACTGAAAGCAAACTGAAGGTTGAAAAGGGAGGGGGGAAGGGGTAGGGGGGTGATAGTAATGGAGAGGGGCACTTGTGGGGAAGAGCACTGGGTGTTATATGGAACCAACTTGGTAATAAACTATTTAAAATTTTTCTTATAAATAAAAAATTAATTTTATTGATCTATTTAGAGAAAAAAATAAAAAGCGATGTCAGAATTACAGAACATCACAGGAATTAAGGAAATTAAAGGAGACACAAATAATGGAAAGGTCCCTTTTCATGGATTGGAAAAATTAATATTGTTAAAATGTCCATAGTACCCAAGCGATCTACAAATTCAATGCAATCCCTATCAAAATCCCAATGTCATTCTTTACAGAAACAGAAAAAGAAAACACACCACAAAATTCATGTGGAACCACAAAAAACCATGAATAGCCAAAAACAATGTTGGTTAAGGAGAATAAAGTTGGAGGCATCACATTTCCTGATTTCAAAATATATTACAAAACTACAATAATCAAAACAGTTGGTATTGGCAGAAAAAGGCATAATGACAAACGGAACAGAATAGAGAGTCCAGAAATAAATCTGCACATTTATTTTAAAAACTTTAAAAATGTTTTATTTATTCATTTTTGAGAGAGAGAGAGAGAGAAAGAGCAAGAGAGTATAAGCAGGGGAGAGGGGCAGAGAGACACACACAGAATCCAAAGCAGGCTCCAGGTTCCGAGCTGTCAGCGTAGAGCCTGACACAGAGCTCAAACCCACAAACTGAGATCATTATCTGAGCTGAGGTCAGACACTTAACACCCAGGCAACCCTAATCCAGCATTTAAAATCAACTGATCTTGAAAGATGCTAAGTACACACAATGGTAAAAAAAAAAAAAAGTCTCTGTAAATGGTGTTGGGAAAACTGAATATTCACATGCATAAGAATTAAAGTCGGCCCTTATCTTATACCAAATACAAAAATCAACTCAAAACAAAGACCTTAATGCAAGACCTGAAATTATAAAATTACCAGAACAAAGCATAGAGAAAAAGTTTCTTGTCACTGGTCTTTTGGGGGAGCATGTGACACCCAAGACACAGGCAACAAAAGCAAAAATAGAAATGGGATTGCATCAAACCAGAAAGCTTCTGCACAGCAAAGGAAACAATTATCAGAGTGAACCTACAGTTGGCAAAACTGGAGAACTACATGCAAAAGAATGAAACTGAACCACTTACTTAACGCTATACACAAAAATAAACTCAAAGTGTATTAAAAACCTAAATGTGAGGCCTGAAACTATAAAATTCCTAGAATAAAACACGGAATAATTTCTTTGACATTCACCATAAAAACATTTTTTTAGATAGGTCTCCTCTGCAAGTGAAACAAAAGCAAAATTAAACTATTGGGACTGCACCAAAATAAAAGGCTTTGTGCAGTGAATGAAACCACCAACAAAACGAAAAGGCAACCTACTGAGTGGAGAAGATATTTGCACATGATATCTGATAAGGGCTTAATATCCAAACTATATAAAGAATTTATACAAGGCAACAGGGAAAAAACCCAAATAATACAATTAAAAATGAGCAGAAGAGCTGAATAGAAATTTTTCCAAGGAAGACATACAGATGGGCAAGAGGCACATGAGAAGATGCTCAACATCACTAATCATCAGGGAAATGCAGACTAAAACCACGATAAGATATTTCTTTGTACCTGTCAGAATGGCTAAAATAAAAATCACAAGAAATATCAAATATTGATGAGGATGTGGAGGGAAGGGAACACTTGTGCACTGGTGGTGGGAATGCAAACTGGTGTAGCCACTGCAGAAAACAGTATGGAGTTTCCTCAGAAAATAAAAAATAAAATTACCAGATGATTTAGTAGTTCTACTACTGGGTATTTACCAAAAGAAAATAAGAACACTAATTCATCACCATCATCCACCTCCAGAACTCAAAAAAAAAAAAAAAAAAAAAAAAAAAAGAAAAAAACACGAATTCAAAAAAGACATATGCATTCCTAGGTTTATTACAGCATTACTTAACAATAGCCAAGATATGGAAGCTGCCCAAGCATCCACTGATAGATGGATAAAGAAGGTGTGGTGTATATATAGTGGAGTATTAGTCATAAAAAAGAATGAAATCTTGCTTTTTGCAACAACATGGATAAACTTAGAGGGTGTAATGCCAAATGATATGTTAGAGAAAGACAAATACCATATGATTTTACTTATATGTGGAATTCCAGAAACAAAGCAAGCAAACAAAGAAAAAAGAAACCACCACCAACAAAGGACTATTAATTCTAGGGAACAAACTGATGGTTAACCAGAGGGGAGGTGAGTGGGGGATGGGTAAATAGGTGAAAGTGATTAAGAGTACACTTACCTTGAAGAGAACTTAGTAATGTTAAAAAAAAAAAAAAGTCAAAGGACTGAATAGACATTCCCCAAAGAAGACATACAAATGACCAACAGATACATGAAAAGGTACACAATCTCACAAATCATCAGGGAAATGCAAATCAAAACCACAAATGAGGTATCATCTCATACCTGTTAGAAGGCTGTTATTAGAAAGACATAAGATAAAAAGTGTTGGTGTTGCTGTGGAGGAAAGGAAATCCTTGCATTGTTGGTGGGAATATAAATTGGTATCACCATATGGAAAACAGCCTGGAGGTTCCCCCAAAACTTAAAAGTAGAACTACCATATGATCCAGCAATCCCACTTCTGAGTACATATCAAAGGAAATGAAATCAGGATCTCAAAATAGATATCTGCACTCCCATATTCACTGAAGATAATGCGAGTAATAGGGGAAAACCCTAAATGTTAGCCAACATGATATATATCTATCTCTATCTCTACCCAACCTTAAAGGAAACCCCTTCTACTTGCAACAACATGGATGAACCTGAAAAACAATATGCTAAGTGAAATAAGCCAGATACAGAAAGACGAACATTGCATAATATCACTTATATGCGGAATCTAAACTAGTCAAACTCATAGAAACAAGAGTTACAAGGAGCTGGTGAGGGGAGGGAAAAATGGGAAGATGTTGATCAAAGGGTATAAAGTTTCAGTTATACAAGATAAATAAGTTGTAGAGAACTGATGTACAGCAATATGACTTGAGTTGTTGACTGTTTTGTATTGTATTCTTGAAGTTTGCTAAGAGGGTAGATCTTGAGGGTTCTCATTACACATAAAAAAATTAATAAAGGGAGGCACCTGGGTAGCTCAGTCGGTTGAGCCTCCGGCTTCGGCTCAGGTCATGATCTCACGGTTCGTGGGTTTGAGCCCTGAGGCAGGCCCTGTGCTGACAGCTAGCTCAGAACCTGAAGCCTGTCTTTGGATTCTGTGACTTCCTCCCTCTCTGACCCTCCTCTCAAAAATAAATAAAACATTTAAAAAATTTAAAAAATAACTTATAAATGGAAAATTCTTAAAAAATTAATAAAGGGAGGGAGGGGGGAGGGAGGAAGGAAAAGCGTGAGGTATGGATGTTGGTTAGCTTGATTGAGGTGAATATTTCACAATGTGTATGTATATTATTGGGTCATCAGGTTGCATACCTTAAATATATATGATTTTTGATTGTCACTTATACCTTAATAAACCTAGGGAATAAAAAGGACCTGAGCTCTTATTCTGGCTTTGTCAGGGGAGAGGTCACTAAGCCTCTCTGGGTCTCTATTCATACAACTGTATATTGGGTCAAATGATCCAAGCCCCAAATCCTAAGATATGATGAAGAAATTCCACAGGGTAAAATTATTTTAGTGTTGCTTTGCAGTAAATTTCCCCATAGCATCCCCATGGAAGGGCCCAACATTTGTGCCCAGAGAGGGGTTTTAAACAGCACTGCAGATGGAAAGAGGCAAGCGTTACTGCTCTGTTGGTTGTATGTGAGGTCACTGTCCCCTTACTATAGTCTGGGATGGGCTCTCCAGTTTCCAAGTATCTTCTCTGATGCTGAGATCCCTAGCCCCTAAGCTATAGAAAGAAGCTACAAATTGTCACTTGTGGGAAAGAAGGTCTCAGCAACTTTGACACTGATGTTTCCCAGAGGGTGGGTTTTGACAGGGAGGTGGGGAGCCGGGCAGGGCACCGGTCAGGCTGCAGCTTCCTTTGTCAGCACTACCAGCTCTCTCCCTAACCCCTGCCCTCGGCCTCCCCTGCACAATCTACCACCCAGATCCATCTCTCTCCTTGTTTTCCAGGCTTCCCAAAGGGAGTCCTTCTGGGGATAACACTGGTTTCAGATGGCTAGGTGGAGCAGGAGCTGTGTATCTCTAAGCAGCCAAGTCTCCACAGATATCAGGGCAAGCCCTTCATGCCAGGGAAGGGACACATTCTGTTTCTAGCAGGGCCAAGTCAGGCTTGGTGGATGTGAGTGAGGGAATAACCTGAGCATGAAGCCCAGCATTATAAGTACTTCTGCTTCCTGGACGGCCCTCTGAGCACTCGAGGGCCATGATGGATGGGTTGGCATACAGAAGAGGAGACGGTGGGGGGAGGAGTAGAGGAAGGAGAAAAGGGGAGAGGACAGAAGTGAGAAGAGATGAAGAAGCTCAACTTTTTGAGCTCTCCGTTTAGCTCTATTCCCTCCCACCCACCAGCCATTCAGCCATTCACCTGCTCATCCAGCAGATGAGTCCTAAGTCCTCACTCTGTACCTGCTCTGTGACAGTCTCTTAACACAATACAATCCTATTGTATTGGACATTGTTCCCTAAGCCAGAGCTCAAATCTCAGGCCCCTTCTTTCTCCCTGTGCTTCCCATTATTTTCTCTTTTACAAGGATCTTTTGGCTCATGGGGCTACAAAGCAGACACTCATAAGGTAGGTAGAGGATGGTGTGGGAAACAGGATGCAGGGTCACACCACTGAGTGTCATTTTGGTGTCATGGGCACTGCGGTGGAGCCCCCACAAATCATAGGACCTAGAGTACCTTGACAGCCTCCACTTTCCTGCGTAGCATGGTTTCCATGTCCTCTGAGAACTTCCTCACCAGCTCCAAGCCATCCACCTCCTTGATCCTCAGACTGGACTCCACATCCTTGTATTTCTGTGCAGGGGAAGTGAGAGAGAGGGGTACCTGTGGTCTTGCACGTGATTACATGCAGCCTCCATCCTCCCAACTCGTGCATTCACACCTATAAAGTCTTGTTGACTGGACTAGAGGCAAGGACAGGCCCTCCCCTTCTTATATAATCTTCCCCACTAATATTAATAGCTGCCTCTTATCAAATGTTCCAGGAACTCTGGAGATGTTGTGGTTAATGTCCTTAAAAGGGAGTTGACTGAGGCTCAGAGAGGTCAACAAACATGACCAAGGTCACACAGCCAGTGAGTGAAGAACCTGGCAAGTGCCCAGCTTTCCATGGTTTTTGTGCAGTCATGCTGCCTCCCTCCTACTGCTCACAGGAACTGTGAGACATCGGTTTATTGCTCCCTGATGCCTAGTGGTATCAGCATGCTCCCTTCTCACATCCGTGTGAACTGAAATTCTCACTGCTGGGGCAGAGCTCAGCAGCTGCTGCAAGTTGTCCAACAAACTGCCAGTAGACCTAGGAGTTAAGAGAGCTGGGATCAGGTCTACTCGTTGGGCCCGCAGGAGATAATCCCTCACCTAGTGTGTATATAATGGCCCAGTTTGACCACCCAGTGGCCATGTGACCTCAGGAGAGTTACTCAGTTTCCTCATCTACAAGACGTCACACTTGCATGGCTTTAGAACATGCTCTAGAATTCTATTACCCAAAATGGCGACGTAATTATTGCTGTATCTCCCTCACCTGGGGTTGGAGAGCACAAATAAGAAAATGGTAGGGTTGCAAGGTAGAAGCTCCACGTGAGCTTAAGGGGTCTGAATTGTCATTGCTGCAGCTGCCTGCAGGGGGCGCAGGACTTCCCGGACCCGCCCACTCCCACCAGCCAAGGACCAGCCCTCGCATCGAAAGGGCTGCAATGTGTAAGGTGTAAGAGAGTGGTCTAGTTTCATTCTTCTGCATGTTGCTGTCCAGTTCTCCCAGCACCACCTGCTAAAGAGGCAGTCTTTTTTCCATCGCATACTCTTTCCTACTTTGTCAAAAATTAATTGGCCGTACATTTGTG